>NC_040037.1:531276-812951 GCF_003713205.1 Coffea eugenioides
GCAGGTACAAGCTCGCTTCCAAATTTTAAGTTCCGGCAACGTTCAATATAAATACTGTAATATCTGAACATGTTTACTAATTGAAGAATTAGGCTTGTAATGAAGCAGAAAGCAGGTTGAAGCATGCGAGGGAGCAAAACATGTTGTCATGCTCCCCAAGTTCATTGTCTGCAAGGCATAACGCATGTAGGGTTATAAAGAACCCCAGTCCAAATCAATAATACTTTGGTATACAAGTGAGCCAAGCTTCAATGTGTTTGAGAATATCATATCCATCCATGATCGTACCCTATTTTCCTGACAAAAACAATCATTGTGGTTCATGTTCTGCTTTTCCGTTATCAAAAGATGACAAATTATAGTAATTTTCTATTCTATTTTCCCAAGAAAAACAAGAAATGCATTTGCGCATCTACTCATGCAGAATTCATCAAGGCAAGAGATTATTGCTCTTATTAGTCTCGAGACATCGAGCGATTTTATCTTGTGGAAGAAAAGGAGGAATTTGTGAGTTCAATCCATGCAAAAGGACAATGAAGCTTTGTTGTGTAGATATATTGAATAGCTTCTTCTGCGATTTAGAGGTTGCAAATTTGAGTCACCAAGAGAAAAGTGGAGTACCATTAATGTTTCTATCATGGACAAAAAAGAAAAATAAAGGGAATTAATTGTTAAAATGGTAGATTTATTTACGAAGTATGGTAAACGTTCCACATCAAAACCCTGGACGACAGGCAAATTCTGCCCCCCACCCTTTTTATTTAATTTCTCTCTCTTGTTTTTTGTTCAAAAAAAAAAAAAAAAAAAAAAAAATTTCCAATGATTGTCAAACTAGGTTCATGCATGGGAGTTAATTAGGGATTGTTTTTGTAAGAATAAGTGCTAAAAACAATAGTTTTATGTTGTCTGCGTCTAAACCTCCATTAATACCGGCGGGGAAGTATAGGTTAAATCATCCCTCAAAAAATGAAACCTCTGCATGTTACCAGCTGCAAAAATGCAGTGTCCCACTAATTTTGGCTTTAGAAGCAGGGAGTATGCATGGCAGGAAATGATAGATGGAAATTTGTTTTTTTGTTATCTTCTCGCCAACCTTTTTTGTTTTCGTTTTTGGTAAGTGACCCTAGAGTATCTACTTTTGACTAATTCGCAGCAAAAAAGTCATGAAAATTTGCTTTGTTTACAAGTTTCTCTCTCTCTCTCTCTCTCTCTGATGTATTCTATTTATCCGGGATGAACCAAAAAATAAAGAAAAAAATTAACAGGAAATTCCCACCAAGGCTTAAGAAAAAAAAAAGGGGGTGATTGGAATCAATAATTTCCAGCTATCGTGAATACTTTTATTCAGTGGTGGCAGCAGAGAATATTTGCATACATGCAATATTCACATCCATGTACAGTAAAAGGGAGAAATTTTCTGCATTCTGATTCCTTTTGCATAATTGTTTCCAGCTCAAAACTTGCAAGCTAATAATGGGCTGGTCTAACTAGATTGATGTTGCATTACTTTTCTATTTTCAATTTTTGAAACTACTTTTTTGGGAGATCGGAAACTGATCATTCATGTGATGAGCTGAGTCGATAACCTACTAATCTTAAGAACGTAGGGATCACCAAAAATGTCTGTGTACTGAATCCTTTTTAAGTATTCCAAGACTATCAACATCCTTTTTTGATTGTTCAGTGACTAATAGTAGTAGTATTTGGAGTTATTTCAAATTTAAATGTGCTGTCCAATGGCCTCAAACCAATTGGAACAATTTGATTGATTGGGTTGGAATTCACCTGAAAGGCAAATCTTTTGCTAAAACCCAAGCAAGAGTTTTGTTAGCAGCTGCAGTTTATTGCATTTGGAAAGAAAGGAATGCAACACAATTCAGTAATGAATGTAGGGATACAAAAGTGATTAAAAAATAGATATTTGAGATAGTCAGATGCAGATTGTCCTGTTTCAAAAAAGTTAAGAAGACGGATACACTAATAGATAGTTGCAAAGGATCTGATTGTTACCAAAGAACATTTGTTCAATTTGAAATTTTAGTGTTAGTTGCTGTTACTTCTTTTGTAAAGTACGTATTTCAGATTGTTGTGAGATTAATTAGTATCGGATGTAAGTTAGAGTTCTTGATCATTTGAGACATATCTTGTACGTTATTTTGGTTCTTGAGTATTAATAAATTCTTACTTGCCCAAAAAAATCGATATCACTTGGAGAATTACGTACACCTGTTAGATGATTTCGAATAAACTAAATTTGTCGTACACCTGATCATGGTAAATTTCGTAATAGAGTTAATTGGTGCATTTTACTTTCTCGCATGAGGCTAATATATATTAGCGCATTCAAGATTTTTAAAACAAGGAAATGCTTCTTCATCTTTACAACTATGAGTGAGAGTGTGAGTTCGAATAGAAACTATTAACTGGTAAACATTACTACATGCGGAAGTTGTCTGGATGCCCTTTCAAGTTAAAAGAATTTTATTGAATGATAAGCATATTAGTAGGACGCATTTCCTGGAAATTAGAATTTAGAAGCACTTAATTAGCTGTCTAAATTTTATAGGGATGATGTGTATATATATAAAACTTGACAAGATAGGGCAGGCAAATATATAGCGACAAAACTTTGCACTTTACCAGCTCATATGCACGTAAGGAAGAGTGCAAGACAAAGCCACAAGTCCCAGTTTGCGAAGAAATACGTTGGACAAAGGCAAATGAGATAATTTGATGTGTGTATAGTATCAGTAGGAGGGAAATATCGATCTAGGCAAATGAGTAGTAGTGTTTGCTGTATTAATTTGCAGAATTTTAACCGCTTCAAGCATCTACCCTTTGTGGCAACCCTAAACTTAATTTGCAACCCAAAACTGTATGCTCTTATGCATGACATTGACACCACCCGGCCCTCAGAGAATGGGACCTTGTACTAGGTATAGCTATTGTCCCTTTACGTCTCTAGTTGCATATGCACGTAGAACATGGCAGATCTTTTGTCTAAAGTTGAAGAGATGGGAAAAAGATTAGAATTTGCTGAGTTGCATCTTCCTTTCATCTTAGCGTCGTCTGTACAAAACCTTGGCAATAAATCATGCATGGCTGGAACCGGAAGTACAAGTGTATTCAATTGAACTTGACGTCCTAACCACGAGACAATGTCATGTGGGAAAAGACCCTCCAACTCTAATTGGTATGCATGATGATGAGGATGGTGTTGGAAAAAAGAAGAAGAATGTTTAAAGCTACTACTATATCTCGAACAAAATCTCGCAGCCATCCCCCTCTCAACCGACAAGTACATTCGACTACCTTCCTTCCTAGTATATTCACGATATCATTAATGATCAAAGCTCCATGAGAATACACCTTCAAGCGGTAGAGAAAGGCATGATTAATTAATTAGAACCACAGATATTTAGCATCCACTTCTGACGTAATTTTGGTAGAGCAGTAGTACACGTTTAAATTAAACTCTAGTGATCAGGAGAGGATGGACCTAGCTTGGTGTGTAGCTACCATTTTTATAATGGAAGGCATTAAGGCATTGCCACTGGTCTGGGTTCTTGCGCCATGAGGTGCAAGGCCAAGAGTTCACAACCCTAGTAATTCACCTTCCTGTCTAAAAAAAAAGAAAAGAAAAAGGGGTTTTAGGAAATGGGAACTTGTTTTGCTGACCAGCTCGGTCTAGCTAGCTAATTAATAAGATATATGGCCTTAAGGGTCGTGCCCCAGTGAAGATAACTCGAGCGAAAAATAGGAAAAATCTCCAAAATGTTTGGATGCACTCGTGAAAAAGTGGATTGGCCAAATGGCACGATATCACAATACGGGGAAAGAAGGCCAAAAGAAAAAATAAAATTGAAAAACCTGTGATGCTGATAAAGTTGCATGTTTCCCCTGCATAAGAAGCTCAATAAATTGACATCAAAATCCTCAAAGAGATCAACCAATATTTAAGCACCACTTCAATGCTTTTCCTTCATTCCCTGACTAATGAATGCGAAAAACAACTTCCAATGTTCGTTCTTGCCTCAGTTTCCGCAATCTGGTCCTAACTCCCAAATTGCCCGTGAAGAGAAAATCATAAGGCCGCGGACAAGCTGATCGTTTGATCAAATGATCCAACGAACCCTAACCCTAGCTACTATTCTTGACACGCATATATATATATATATATAATGCAGATTACGAGAATTTCGCATGCATGCATTTAAAGAACTGGAATGAAAACTAGAAAATATATGATCAGCGAAACAAAGCAGAAAAAACAAACCCATTTGCAAAGGTCTAAAATCTCCATAGTTTGAAAAAAGGTCGAAACTAAGTACAACAATGTCGAAGAAAAAAGCTAAAATCATCTAGTCATTTTACATGAGAGTCTACGAGGCACTAAAAGTTTAAGCAGGCTTCATTCACATGAACCTAATGATAACTCCCAAAATCATTAGTCAGTAACTAAAACGACTAAGCACTAGATGCTAAGTTGCTAACATACCCCATTGATTGGATCCATATGTAACAGGTAATCAGGGCTTCTACTCCTTTTTGGGCTCCTTGATCAGCATTTCGGACGGCACAATATCCTCAAGAAGGCCATTATCCACAAACGATGATGGAGGAGGAGGGCAATAGCTGCTCTCTTGAACTATCATATGAGCAAATGACGAACTATGGGTGTTAAAATTCAGGGATGCTGGAGCTGTTGGAACACGGAAAAAGGGTAGTTGCTGCAGCTGCTGTTGTTGAAATTGTTGTGGTTGTTGATGATGATACTGCGACATTGGTGGTGGGAAAAAAGAGGAAGGACCTGGCCCTGAACCTGAACCTGCACCTCCAAAACCAGCACCAATGGTGACAGCTTCTCCAGCACCACCACCACCATTACTACTGCCAACACCACTTGGGCCACAAATGAAACTGGCGGAGCTTTCCGCCACAAGGCCAAGGCTGCCGCGAGAAGTTAGTGGTGTAGGATGCATGTGAGTACCTTCGTAGGTGGTAACCACAGTGGTTGGGTCACCAGATGATCTTTCCACCCTCTTTTTCACACCACATGATGGGCTGGTGCAACGATAATAGCTCCTGTAGTATATATTCCAGCATTTGCATGAGCAAAAGTCAATTAAATTGTTTATAAATAGCCACAGATCAAGATTAGTATGGAAAATGATCAAAAGAAATAAATAAGGAGATTGACCAGTGTGAAACGTAGAGTATTTCCCAGCGTGTGAATGTGTGGGCGAACATTAGCAGTAAGAAATGTAAAGTGGTACCTGGGAAATGGGCTGTTTTTCACAGCTTTTTGGCCATACTTCCTCCATCTGTATCCATCATCCAAGTGATCAACCTCACTCTTAGTCATGAACGCAAATCTCGGTTCCTTTTGCCCCTTTTGGTTTTTCTTTTTGGGCTTCAAGCTAATCCCGGAAAAAGGAAGGGGGGAAAATATCACCTTTTGATGATTAAAAAAGAAATTGTAGGAAAAGCAGCACCTAAAAATAAAAATCCACAAATATCAAAAAAGAATTTGCACATATTCTAACAGTAATTCAATGTAATTAGATCATGCATAACAGAAGCTCCCTCCCCTCAATCCTCGTCACTTCCCCGCACCCCCCCCCCCCACCCCAACCCATCCCGGGGGCAATCAACAAGACGTATCTCCTTTGCGGGTTCTGTTCAAATCAATCATTACTTTCATTCGTCACAGGATATCAAAATTCCAAACTGATATGATACCATTTACCACACCACACTGAAATCTGAAAAGGAGAAGGAAAAAAAAAAGAAAATAAGATGTGCTACAAAAACAGTACAAGTACTAAAAAGTACTGCTACTAGAGTAAAATATTTTTGATACGAGGAAAATGAAAAAAAAAAAAAGCAAGAAAGGAGAAAAAAAATAAAAAGCTTTACTGTTTCTTAGTCTTGTCTTGATCCCGATCTTCTTGTTCACCCTCCACCGGTGTCTTGTTCTGTTGTTGATCATCATTCTGAGCATCACTAGATGAAGTAGAGACGGAAGGCGAATTCGGGGTGGCCGGGGTGGTGGCCACGTCAGATGACTCCGGAGGAGCATTATTATTATTAATATGGTTGGATGGCGGAGGTGGGGGCGGCAGAGGGGACTGGGGCTGAAGCAGGGGCTGGGAAAGGGGGGGAGATTGAAACTTCATGGGAGGTAGCTGCTGAAATACCATCTCATATATGGAAGGGCATGGATAGTCCGGGACTGTTAGCATGTCTATAAATCCAAAAGACTCCATCTTCACCATATCATGATCATGTGGATGAGCAGCTCCACCACCTCCACCTCCATATGATGGTGGTGGTGATGATGCCATTGGTGCTGAACCTATTGGGATGTCATAAATGTTTGGTATGGCGGCCAATGTGGCCGGAATCGGAATCTGATCTGAAAATGTTAAATTCGACATGGGATTTTCGGGTTTTATATTTTTCTCTAACCTTTTATCCTTCTCCATAAAATTCGTCAATATGGCTAGCTAGCATAGATGCTTCATCTCATCATCTCCCTAGCTAAGAGAGAAAATAAGAAAAGCAGAACGAGAGAGAGAGAGAGAGAGAGCTAGGGTGGGGTGGTCGTGGTTGGCTTTATATATATGAACTAGTACTACCAGAGCACCAAGTGTGAAGAGAGGGGAGTGGATTCGAGTGGAAGAGGGGATCAGGGAGGGAGGAGTGGTTTTCTGGACAATAAAAGGTTGGCTGTGGGGAGGTAGAGATTCAGTTTATGACCGGGAAATACCGGTGGAGAAGGTGTGTACGGAAAAATAAATGACTTGTGTTTGGCAATTAATAATAAAGGACCGCCCAATGTGATCCGGTTGGCTAGTCCACGCTTTCATACCCACTTGTTGACCGGTAACCGGATGAGTGTGAACTGCCTTCTGGTTACACGTGCCGGAAAAGAATTTGAAAGAAAAATAGAGAGGACAATAAGCTTTGGCATGTGTGCGCGAGTGGGAATTTGATTTTGCCCCCCAAAAAAAAAAAAAAACACTCCGGTTTTCGTTTTCAAGTCCAACGGGAAATGCTTACATTCTTTCTTGGAGGACAAGAATGTCCCTAACGCATTAGTCCATCATTTTGCAAATTCTTTTTTTTTTGAAAAAAAAAAATCAACCCTAGCAATCTATCATTTTGCTCAATTATCTTGAAATTAATCAGAGAGTGGCCGACTAGGAAAATAATCATGCGATAGGTAAATATGGTAGTGTATTTTATAGAGATGAAAAGCGCATTATTAACAATAGAGATGAAAAACGCATTATTTGAATTGAGATATTATTGTGTGTTTGGATTGAGATAATTTGAAACAAAATAATTTACTTCATAAATTTTAATTATTTTTTTATCTTTTCAATCACCTTTTTATTTCACATACATCACATCATAAAAAGTAGTACAGTAATTATCTCAAATAAATCATCTAAATAAACTCTTATCCAAACACGTGTGATTAAGATGTAGTATTTGAGTTTTTTTTAGGAGAGCATAGGATTGGTTGTATATTTACATCTTCATAATCAATTCAAACTATTTTGAGTTCTAGAATTATTTGGATTTCGTCACTGTAGAAGAGTGTAGACATACGTCTTCCTTGTAAACCGTTTCGTTTTACCAAGTAAAACAGCATAAACAAAATACTCCATAAGAATACGTCCATTAGTAGTTGGGTTGGGTGTCAAAAAAATTTTTAAAATTTTTTTTTTTTTGGTGGGTTTACTTTATCGTGACCTGTACTTGAAAGAGGTACGTACTGCTCTGTTTGGATTGTAAATTATTTGAGATATTTTTACTGTAGCACTTTTTGTGATGTGATTTATGTGAGATAAAAAGGTAATTGAAAATATAAAAAGGTGTGTTGGAAATTGTAATGATGACGTAAGCAAATAAATTTTGGCTAATAATTCTCTATCCAAACAAACCAGTAGTTCACCATCATTTTTTAGTAATGCTTCCAAAGTACGTGCTTACCAGTTTAAGTTCATAGCTCCGACGGATAGGTCTAGGCCCCTCACGCCTTTTTATAGCTATGATGGTTGTATGGTCTCCACCATGATTGAGATATAAAAGGGTACTTATTTTGATGATAATTTGGTATAACTAGAATGATGTTTTGTGTTATTTTGGTGGACTTCAAACACTAGCAGAAGGGACCCCAACTCGACAGCTCCAAGCCTCCAGGTTTTGAAATTTTTCGCACCACGAAAGCTACTTGTTATCGTCCAAATTAGGAATTGTCTATGCCCGAAAGAACAAGGTGCCTGATTTTAAGTGCATTCCAAATTTTTATAAAAGGGGCCATTTTGGTAACTTAACATTCTCTTTTTTTTTTTTTTTTACGTTGAGATTGAAATGAAATTTATTATAAGATTAAAAAAGGCGCGTTTATTTAGATTGTTTAGAAAGTCATTTTTTAAAAAAAAAATTTTACATTGTCCGTAAATATATTTTTTAATCATCTTTTTATTGAATAATATATATCAAATCGCCATTACATTACAGTATATTTTTCTATAAAAGCTTCAAAAAATAGCAATTCAAATCGGACTTCTGTTTTGGGAGGGAGGGAAGTAGAGAAAAGAAAAAGAGAAAAAGAAGAAGAAGAAGTTGTTGGTTAAAAATGGAAATAGCCGCAAGGAAAAGAGAACTTGGATGTGTGGGAGGAGTGTAAAAGAAGGATTCACACGTGTGGTCCAAAGCCCTGACAAGTGTCCTTCATGCTGACCTGATTACCGCGTCACCTTCTCAACGTTAGCTTCCTCCTTCCCCGACAAGCCCACACCGTCCACAGTCAAAAATAAATAAATAACCCAAAGCCTCATTCGCCATTTTTACTATTTAACTCCCACAAATTTATATACAGTACATTTTTAAAAAAGATGAAAAATTAAATTGGGCTTAAATCTGGATGTCTTTCTTCAGTTCAGTAGTAGAGTTAACTGGTGCAGCGAGGAAAAAAAAAAAAAATATATATATATATATATATATAGCTCTTTTTTAGGTTTATTTTTTTTTAAAGCTGATACGGGCTGGAAATAGATTATATAGTAGATGGTTGTTTCTTGCTTCTAGCATCTGTTGAGTCTTGAATCTCGATGATGCCTTTGACCTAATTCAAACTAGTATGAATCAAGCTAATCGATCACGAACTTCCATGTAACGTATGCCGCCCCAACATCGACTACTTGCGTAATCAGTGACCATTTTCGCTGTTTACATCAATTCAAAGAAAGAAAGAAAGGGGGCAAAAATAAAAAATTTTATTTATTTTTCCAGTCAGCGTTCTTGAACAATTTATTTATAAATTTCTTCTCCACAACATCCATTTCGATTACTGAAAACTGGTCTCATTCTGACTTTTTTTTTTTGATGTTGAATTAACTAATTTCAACCACGTTCCTACTTTTTGTAATTGATTTTTCATGTGCATTATAATCTAAACGAAAACGAGACGAAATGTTAATCAACTTCAACAATTTGTGGGTGCTTCCGCCATTTTCTTGTTCAATTCATTTGATATTCCTGCATGTTAGGCAACGCCTGATTTATTAATAATATTACGTATTTAAAACATCCGCGCTTCTCACTTGCGTTCTTTATTTATTTATTTTTAACATTTGCTCAAATGAATATGCCTGCACTGGGTGAACTTTTTTTGTGTTTTTTTTTTTTTTTTACAGTATGATTTTGTGGTTATGCCTTTTAAGTGTGAAATTGGTTGGTAATATTTACGAGAATAGGCGCAATGGATGAAAACATATAGATTTGTGCGTTCAATTATCAATATTGTTCCCATCCTAACATAATAACATGGCTCTCAAATGAATACTGCAATACTCTCTGTTTGGATTGTAAATTATTTGAGATATTTTTACTGTAACACTTTTTGTGATGTGATGTATGTGAGATAAAAAGGTAATTGGAAAGATAAAAAGGTGTGTTGAAAATTGTAATGATGATGTAAGCAAATAAATTTCGACAAATAATCCTCTATCCAAACAAACCTGTACAGTACTGGTCACTTCAAAAGCGTAAAAACTCATCCAGCAGAGTAAAAAAAAAAAACAGAAAAGAGCTAGCTCAAATTAGTCCCCCTACTGAAAACAGAAAAGTGATGGTTCTGTCCCCATCGGTCTCCATAGGCTCAGTTGAGTCTCTCCCTAGATAGAGTAGGAGTAGGAATAGGGATGACAATTGACCAAAAAAAAAAAAAATTATTCCCCTACTCGTACTCCTTCATCAATTCAAACCAACTCAAAAAAAAAAAAAAATTTCTAGGCACAGTTGGCATTTCGATTTGGACAATCTTTTTTTTTTTTTTGGGGTGGCGACATAATTAATCAGTTAATTTATTAATTGTATAGCCACGATGCTCGGCTGTGGTCGCCATATAGCCACCACCACCACCACCACCAAGAATTTGACGCGGGACAGCGTTACTCGAACTGTTAGCCTCGTCTCAGCTGACACGTGTTATTTCTAAATATTTTCCTTTTTAGTGACTCTCTTTGTTCGTCGCGTGTATGTTTAGTTAATGTCGTCAGGCCAAGTTTCATATTTTCTTTTTTGTCAGATATATATATATATATAGTAGTATAATGAATGAATCTAAGAGTCTAGACGCCCCCACATGCAACTTTTAACGCGCTTTTAGTATTCACCTATAATTAATTCTTGCAACATACGCTTCCCCGGTTCATTATTGTAAATGAGAGAGTTTTTGGGGCAGATTCCCGGCTGCCACTTTTATTTATGCGGATAAAATTTAGGTATAAAGAAAGATTTTGAGCAACCAAATATATGGTGTGATTATTGCGCATTTCTTTCTTCCTCGCCCCCACAGTACCCCACAACACTTCCCTCTCTTCCCGGAGGGGAAAAACAAAAACAAAACCAAAAAAAAAAGAAGAATAGAAAATTTCAAGGCAGCTACTTGATGTCCTGTGGGGATCCATAAACGAGGAATATTGCAACTAAATAGGTAATAAATAATGCATATTATTGTACGATGCCTTATCTTTGGTCAACGTGACGTCACTGACTATTCATGCACATGACATGAGATACATCACACGCCTTCTTAAACACTTCTCTCTATTTTTTTTTTTCTTTTGTATACAGATGAGAAATTCATAACGTAAAGAAATTCATTTGTTTTGATGAATAAATATCGTACTTTTATTGCTGTATTGGTTGGCGATGCATGTTTTGTCAGCTGCTATTCAGCCATAATAAATACCACATTTCATTAATGGCCCTGATTGGATGGCTTTTTTTTTTTTTATAAAAAAAATAAAATTTTTCTTGTAAGAAAAGTATATTGTAATAAATTTGATGTATGTGAAATAAAAAAATATATTTATAAAAAACGTAAAAAACTTTTGATATTAAAAATTATAATCCAAACACCACCTTAGTTTATGATAAAGGCATCATCATTAGAGCTGTAATTAGAAGATTCTTAAACTTGCGCCTGCCTTGCTATCTTCGCCTTGCCTCAACATAATTGAAGTTGGGTGTATGCATGTCTGGACACCTACTATGTAGTCAACGTAAGAATGGGTGCAAGTAGACATTTTTAACTTCATTGAAAAATGGTTTATCGGACAATTTGACTGCAGTTTGCTTCCAACTTACGTTTCAGACCAAAAATAAAAATTGCTACCAAAAAGCAATAAAATGTCTATTTTGTCACGACATCCCAGTTCCCAACAGCGCGTGAAAAAGAAAAAGAAAAAGAAAATTTAGCCATTCTAGAGACTTGCACCAGCCAGCCAATTGGCAATTATATACTAATCCATTATCCAAGGCATTTTCTTTTTCCCTACGTACCATGCTAATCAAAAGGATCTGCAAACATGTGATTAGCAGTAACCTTAAAAATTTTAACAAAATAATTAATAATGATTATTACTGGTTACTTTTCGCATAACAGTCGTCGTCGAGAAACTTCAAAGCGAGGATATCTTTTGTTTCAATCCGAAGAGTGTAGGGGTAAATTTTCAAAGCAATTGGTAGGAGTCGGTCAGGATAAAGAAATATTCATATATATTGACAGGCAGAAATAGGCTCCCGTGTGAATGGTCCAGCGGTAGCACCTCCCACCGGTGACCGAGAGGTCCCAAATTCGAATCTCTGCTCTGCTGGATTCCTCCGCGCACATATCGTGCTTGGGTTGGGTTGGAGCGCCTGGCCGGGCCGCAGGGGATTAGTCGGGTCCCGTAAGTATTGACCCGGACACCCCTGTGTAGAAAAAAAAAAAAAAAGACAGGCAGAAATAGGTTAGTAAAGAAAAATTCATATATTCATTGTTCATAGTACGTCAGTTATATTACTGATGATATTATTAATTCTTTCCAGTCAGGAGAACTAAAGCGAATTAAGCTTGGATGCAATAACACGAAACCATGGGCTACATCGAACACCGACTTAAATTGACCGGGGTTCCGGTCTCCGTCGCCTCAGCGGACAATGATGCTTCGGTTAGGATGGAAATATAAATATGAAACGCAGCGGTCAATAGTCAGAGGTTTGAACTGTTGTTTGTTGGCATCTAAAAGCAGCAAGGAATGAATAAACATTTGCTTATTCAACGTTAAAAAAAAAGTTGTAACAATCAAAAGAAGATAATTCCATGTGAGGTGTATCCAATATTCCGAGGTTTGCCAGAACATTTGTCAAAAACAAACAAAACTCTTTTGGATTGCACTGCTTAGAAATATTTTAAGAAGATTGATGATGCATCATCGATCACTTTTTCAGATATATAGAGGAGTGTATGTGAAACAAAAAATGGTTGTTAAAAAAAATACTCCACCATATTCCTTCTCGTTTTCTTCTTCTTCTTCTTCTTCTTCCTCCTCCTCCTGCCACCATATTCTTTTTTGCACCACCATTGTGGGCCATAACGTGTATCGTTTTACCAAAGTCATTTCGATTTGAATAGTTATAGCATGGTGACGGTCCTTGCTTCTCCTTGTACGGTATATATATATATATATATGGCAAGAAAAAACTATGCACATGATCCTACACTTCACATGGAAAAAGCTGTCCTTGCCAAGGCATTTTTAGATAGCAAATTATTCGGCATGTCATGATCACCATCCCCTCCTAGCCATCTTAAGGTATCTATAAATCCTCCAGGTGAGGTAACCTCTTTGAATCAATAATATTAATGACACTCTGCTAGTCTAGTGTTTTATCTCGGATCTCATTCTAATTGCGTTCCTGTTATTCTGTTTTAGAGAGTTCGGCATCTGACCTAATCTTAATTAAGTGCTCAATTGATCTAGCTCGGATCCAAATCTTGGCTCCTTCAAACCCCATGATGCCTTTTGCCATCCATGAATATTGTAAAATCGACGACTAAAGAAAATTCTAAGACTACTGCATGATGGATGAAAGTTTTGCACAGACTTCACCCCCCTGTAATGACTGTTGCCATCCATGAATATTTGCAAGTCTGCAAAATCTGAATGTAGGTGAGAACGAAGAGAAAATTTTTATAGTCACCAAAAAAATGTAGGTGAGAACCGAAACAACTCTAGATGCTAATTAATTAAGATAGTCACCAAAAAAATGTTCTTTCTTAATATTAATTCTTAGTGGGAAACAATTGTTGGAAGAAAGAGACTGAAGGGAAGCAACAATCAAACGATTGGACGGCCAACATCTATACATAGAAGCAGTTAATTATGTCAAATAGTCCACCAATTTCAATTTGCTGCACCCTTTGTGCTGCTGGTGACTACACTACACGGTTGGGAAAGCAAGAGCCTGATCAACTCAACTAAGACAGACATGTACACAACAGCAGCCAACTACTTGTGTGGCATAAGATACGTATACTATACGCCTGTCAATTGGATATATCATATGATGGTTTCTTGATCTTCATGCTTTTTAGTTATCTAGTAGTCTAGTTACATCCATATTCAACAAATGAAAAATATTCCAACTTAGCCATTAGTATTATATGATGGGACAAGAAGTTCTTTGACATCAGAATTGTTCCCTACACATTTCTTGTCATACCTACACATTCATACATTGAATCAATTTCGACCGTATATATATATATGGCTCGATCTTCATAAGTCGGATTTTCTCTACAGAAGCCCGCCCTTGTTGGAAGATCATAATACTTGATCCAAATCAGAATTTTCAACAACCGACGTCTAATTTCATGAAAAGTTTGATTAATTTTTCCAATCAACTGGTCAATGCGCAGTTTTTCTTTTCTAAATATTTTATGTTCTTTCCGCGTAAACACAACACCGCGTCATGTAGAGTCGGTAGCATTCTATCCTCTCTTTTAATTTGATGTCGCCGATCTATAGTCTTTTTCTCTTGTAAGCTACAAACAAGTACAAGATGCAAGATTCTCATCATCTCTACAGAATATTTCTTATATAAACCTTCACCTAAATTTTGAACCAATAATGTAAGAATCGTCAATCATTCCAGCATAAGATATGGAGAGGGCTATAGCTTTGGTTAAAAAGTTGCTTTCTACAGGCAAAAGGCCATGCACCCTTGTGCTATAAAGAACCCTTTACCCTAGCTACCTATCATGGTAGTATATATAATCCAATCAACAGAACCGACCTTTTTTATTTTACTCATCCATGGTGGTTAGTGTGCGGAGTTTAATTATGAAGGTACGTATATATCTAACCCATTATGCCTATGATCGATGTTTAATTAAAAGAACGTACACACACAAATTTTCTTTTCAAGCTCATCAGGATAGAGATCAAGACAGACCTCCTTGGTTCGTTGAATATAAACAGATTGAAATTCCATGATTACCTGCTTCAATAGTATTGCTACGAAATTGCAGTTAGGATTCCTTTTCTAGATGACAGTTAATTGGAATCATCCGTCCATGGCGGTTACTAAACAATTTGCTGCGAGAAAAAAAAAAAAAAAAAAAAAACTTTTCTTATCAGTGGAATTCATGAATAAGGGATACTTGGATTCTAGACACTAACTACTTATTCCTTCCCATCATTAACAAACTAATGGAGGATCTCTTGCAAGATTTTACACGTAAGTCCTCTTGGTTCAACTTTTTATGGCTGCTTTGAACTTATCAGTTCACAAGAGTGATTGACTACAAGGACTACGCTTGCTTTCTTTCTTTCCAGGAGAAGACAACTGCAGTCAACATGGGGTAACTAGTGAGAATAATCGGGCATTATTTAAGTTGGGAGTGATTTCAGAGTTCATGATTCTCTTCTATTGCTACCAAAAGAAAATCGGTGCTTCTCAAAAAATAATATAATAAAAAGCTTTTTGTCCGCATAATATTTTTCTGAGTTCTTTGGAATTGTCACAACGAAAAATGCATATATATATATATATATATATATATATTTCTGTGCTAATGCAGCTCTTATTAACAGTAGTTACCACCAGGACTTTAAAAAAAAAAAAAAAAAGAAGCTAGTTTCTTAGAGAGAAGAATATGGGACTAAAAAGTCTCTTCCCTTGAATTGGAGAGAAATTCTCTCTATTACACCACAATAAAATTAATTTTTGAAAATTAGCAACGGCCATGATATATTTCATCATTTTCGTTAGCTATACACAAAATGTAGTAAGAACTTCACTAAATTTTACCATCTGATTGATCATTACAAATTTTCTTACAGTTCAAACCAATTTTTTTTTTAGTATGTATGCTGATCTAGAAATTTTTTTCTCAAAAAAAAGAAAGAAAAAGCAAATAGCCGAAGGGGGTTAATCAGAAAAGGTGAGATGAACCATCTAAACCCGTGCTAGTAAAAAATATTCGAAACTGATACTACTACTATCTTCCCCTAACGCCTACCAAGATAGTAATAATAAGTACCTGCCAATCCGAAAAGATTTGGAAGCATCCCTTAGCCGTAGCCTTAATCAACGGTCCATTAATAATAGTGTAGTAATTGGCGCGGGTCCGGGACGCACGAAACATGAAACAAATGACTAGCGCCTAGTACTACTTAGTATTTACTAGTATATTTAGAGAACCACAATCAAAAGGTGTAATCATCATCATATTCATGAATGACCCATGATTGGTTAAGAGTACCGGGGCTGTGGATCCGAATCGAACCCGTTGACTCTGTCTGTCTCCTCTCTTCTCTTGCTACGAGTTGCACATGACCGATGATTGCGGGCCATTTGTTTATCCCTCAAAGTTTTCAGGTTATTATTATATTAAACAAAAATTTTAAAAGCTCAGTGATGTCATCCCATCGTCACTTTAGTTATAAATAATATGAGTAGTATATATATATATATATTTTTTGAATGTGGGACTGGCGACTCATCTTTGGATTTCGGAATCAAAACGCTGCCTGCTACTAGTGGACAAAGTATTATATAGTAGTAGCAGTAGCAGAGTGAGTACTGTTGCATATACTGTATAAAAGCAGTGAGCGTAGCAAGATCAAGAAAACCAAAGCAGCATCCTCCGCATTGAGGTAGAAGAAGATCTGGGGTGGGCACATGATGATGAAGGTCAAGGTCAACAGCATTAATGTTTGTGGTTGCCTTGACTGGAATCGATGGGGAGTGGGGGGCACCGTTTGATTTGAGAGCTAACCGCGTCAAACACCAGAAGCTGACAAATGCAGGTCTGGACAATATCGGCTTCGTTTTTCGTGCACGTCTCTATAAACAACACATTTCGACTCAGAGTTCTCTTCTTGGCTCTTTTACTCATTCTTTTGCCAGAATAAAACTCTTCTTTATCCGCCCATCTTGTCACCCACATCCCAAAAATTTTTTTTTTTTAAAAAAATATATATATATTAAAAAGAAAAAGAAACTGAAGGAGCGTAATTCTTCAATTTGACGTAGCTGTTTCAAGTAGTTCTTTGTTCAAGTTCCCCGGGTGCATGAATTGCATTTGTGATCATCGTGTTACAACAATCAATACTAGAAGATGACCAGAGAAAATAGGTCTATTTGTTTGCGCGTTGCATGTGGAAATTTCATTATTTTCTTTTCGCTAGTCCAATAGCTCATTATTAATGTTGTTTTGGAGCAAGTTTGGTCTGAAAGGGCGATTGAAAGCAAGAGGAATAGCTGCTTCTTTTCTCACAGACCAAGTGTACCACTAAAATATGGTGGTCACTGATAAATAGCGGGTATCTGGTAATTTATCCAATTGCCCTCCAGAAAAAACAATTCTGGGAGAGCATGATTGAGAAAACTCTGGGTAAGACATACAACTACGGGAGAGAGAGAGCTAGATTTTTTAAGTGCCTTTGAAACCCCAAAAGGTCTCTCAGATCATGGGCGTGCCGGCGGACCTTTATTGTCTGAGCAAATTATTCGGATGGTAACTAAACGTTTAGAATCGTTGAATTTTGATCACTGAACTATTAAAAGCCTGATTTTGACCCTTGAATTATCTAAAGTTTAGATTTCGTACCATTCCGTCAAATTTGATCGTTAACTATGTCAGATCTAAGTATTTGCACAATTCACGAAACAAGAGAAAGAGGGACAGTTAAATCTGACCCGAAATCTAAACTTTATATAGTTTAGTGATCAAAATCAAATTTTTAATAATTTAATAACCAAAATTTTGATGATATCAAAAGTTTAGTGATCATCCGGATAATTTTGGCTGAACTTGTTTAGTGTAATATTTTTAAGAGGAATTATTATTTCATGGAGAATCACGTAGTCCAGAGAATGGCCCATAACTTTCGAGAGGCATTATTGACGTTAACAGTTGGTTTCCTCTGGGTTCAATTTCAACTGTCAACACGGAGTTTGAAGTCCCACAAAGATTCCCAGGCATAAGACACGTCCCCCGAGGTCAAACATATCATCACATCTCATCTCAGACTATAGATATATATATACACACACATATGGGCTACAGGCGCCCTAGGCCCCTCCCCTTTTGTATGATTCTGAGTGCTTAAAAGAGTTGAGCCAAGCCAACCCTGAACTTTTGTTTCCGCTTCCCCACCAGGTGTGAATGCTCAGCTCATTCTGCTTTGGATACTCGGGCCAATTTCAACTAAAACTCGTCTGCAAGAATACAACAATGAAGCAAGAACTTGGTCCCAGCCCTTGTTAGCATGCAAATACGACACAACTAGAAGCATTGGCTTGGTCAGAAGCACGTCATATTAGGTCAAAATCCTTTTAGACAACAAAAAAACTAGGCTTTTTTTTTTTTGGGTGGAACAAGTTAAAAGGAAGCAAATAAATATATGCAAGGATTAAAAGGAACACACATGAACGATCTGTCTGACCGCTTTCGAGGCAAAGAAAACTTGAAGGAAAAAAAAAATGCTATGTTGACTTTTTATGCTGAACAGGTCCTGCCCGCATCGCAGAAGCGGATGTGACCCAAAGGAATCTTCAGAAATGTTTCAAAAGGTCAATCATTAAATATAGCAACTTCTGGTATACTGCCACGCCTTGAAGAAACCGAAATTGAAAGGAAGGGCATTTTCTGAACTTTAACAGTCTTGTATCGGTGAATCTTTCATTGACAAACAGGACGAATCAATGCTGAAAACTATACTGTATGCTCAGATTGTAGATGGCATTGAGAGCCGTGAGTTTCTCCATGAGAAAATGGAGCGACAGCCAAGTTTAATGAAGCATGCATGCACCAAGGTCCGCACTTTGGTATCACGATCATGTTCTCTGGGCTACTTTATGGATAGGTAAAAGGGCAAATACAAAATGGACCGATAAAACTAAACCAATTTTGACTACACTACAGTACCATCCACGATGATGTAAACAGCGCCTAAGACTCGAGACTGGCATCATCTGAGCCCTCAAAAATCTTACCCCCCCTTCTAACTACTCCTTCCTAGGACCTAGTCGGAATTAGCTTAAGATCAAAGATTCAATTCCAAACCGGATGTCTCCTGAGCCAAATGTGTTTAAAATTAGAGATGGATCCTCTTAAGGTAAAATCCAGTGCCAGCTGGGGCAGGGGTACTTTTCAGAGACCGTCAAACAAGATGGATTTCTGCTTTGGCTAAAAGCTGGGACATCCTACCAACGTCCTTGCCGAATTATGGAGGATACAAGATGGATTGACACCGTCCAAATCTCTCAACATACAATATGTAGAAGTACAAATAGATGCTACTGCTGCAATTGTATTTGATTAAATAAGCAGACTCTTCCGCTTGTGAATTTGTATCAATCGTCTCTGATTGTAGGTACCTGATCTGTCACTGCAGAAAGCAAGACTTGCACATGTTTATTGACAAGCCAATAGGTGTGCAGATTGGCTTGCCAAGTTTGGAGCAGATCAGACTGAACCTTTCTCTTATTTGAGGCAATGTCTCCTGCGATGTCTAGTTTAATTTTGGATGACATCAAATGGATATGTTTCCCTCATTTTGTAACTAACTCTTAATCAATATCTGCATCTTTTTTACCCCAAAAAAAAAAAAAAGCTAATGGACTGCTCTTAATCGAAAACTTCAAGCCAGGGGAGAAGGGCATCCCATGTAGGGCCAAAGTCATTTAATCCAACAACAGAAACAAGCACTGCTAACTTTATCGAGCCATCAAGCAGTTCAAGAAAACAAAAAGCATCAAAGAAGCAGATATTTCTACCCAATATTACAGCTCTAAACTCACACTTCAAAGCTGATGCAGTCTAATTTTCTCACAACACGTCTCTTGATCGCAAACAAGATTCAGAATCGGGAATTTAAAGGATGACCAAAGCATCCTCGCTGATGATATCAGGCAACGAAATCGTGACTGCTAACCTTAATGACAAATTCGTTAACCTGACTTGAAATATGGATTGCCACCAACTGTAAATTGGAAGGTACAATATGTTCCTTATGATTCTGTGGTCACGATAGCTTGTCGTGTTCTTCGTTGATGTACGTCCCAGTTATATACACGAGCAATTGTTACCTGAACAAATCACATAATGCACTACCTTAAGCAATGACAATTAGATAAAAAGGCTAGGTCTAGTTGTTCTAGTACATCAGAGGTGTCCAATCATTTTCGTGATCAAACTCAAGGAGACTGGACAGCTTGTTGATCTATTTGTAAAGAAGAAGACTTAGACTTTAACAAATCAGGAAATTTAATGGTCATAGTACCTGCGTAATGGTAACTTGATCCCTTAGAAACTGTAGATCGGCCACAAGAACTTCTAAACTTGCTTTAGCATTCTCTAAATTTTTTTGAAGAAGAGCAGTAGCCTGCATTACAAAGTTATTTAGAACTCTTAAATGTATACTCTACATATGTCAAATGTGAAAGAGCAAATATAAGGAGATCCAAATATATGTAGATCCTAATATATGTACCTCTTCACATGAATAGTCAAGCATGACATTGGCTCCAAGCCATAGGCAAACAGAATCAGCATCTTCAATGCGAGCACGGGAATAAATGCCCTCTGACACTTCAAAATCAGCTAGTAGAGCCTGCATTCAACATGTAATATATATACACATATAAGAACCATAACTTGATTTGTCCACATGGTTGTAGTTCAGAAAATGAAACTGAAAAACTTGGCAAATGCGAATGCAAACAGTGTAGTTCATGGGGAAATACTTATTCTCTCTTGAAGAAGCACCAGGAGACAATCTTAACACACATACAAATTAAATACTCCGCACACCACCAGGCCAATGATCTTGCTGGGTAATCAGTCAAAGTTTATCCAGAGACATGACAATCAAAGTTGGGTAAGCATAATGTGGAAAAAAGTAAAAGGAAGAAGAATTACCATCATACTTGCATGTTTGGCTAGCATTATCACACTATGGCATTCATAAGTTTTACACTCAAAAAATGTTGGATCCCTATCTTCATCTATATTTATGGAGATACATATACTGGAAACAATAATTACGATCCCTTGTTAATTTATTGTCTCAGTATCTATCAAGATAATAATTCTAAATCAATTGCTGATCCCCCAATTTGGAAACTGAAGGCAGTGACACCACACAGGCTATCTAATTCAAAAATTTTCTGAATAATTGCAACTTAAAATTCTGAATGACCAATCAAATTGGCACAAGCATCAGGACCAACTTCTTTGCCATGATAACAAAAAGCTATCAACAAAAGAACATGAAAGCTACAACCTGACTGACATAATTACATCATAGGCGAAAAGCACCAGCTAATGTTTCAGATGCATAAGAGGACAAAACAATAATACACACTACCAAAACGAACCTCACCAGTACCCTTCTTAGCTTGCAGGGCCGCAACTACATCTAAGCACTTCTCAATGTCGGGAATTTTTGCCTGGTATATGAAAGGCAACAGGAAGTGTAAGTAAAACCTACGCATAAGAGGAAAAGATTGATATGCAGCAAGAAAGTAAAATATTTGTTCTGAATAATGGCTTAATATAGTTAGGAAGAAAAGGTCAAAAGGAGCCATGCAAGTCTTAATTTCTATCATAGAAACTTTCAGCGCCAAAAGATTCGAATAACTGATTTCACAAAACTTTAGTTACTAAGGATTTTGTAAAATTATATGAATAAGATTCAAAACATGCAAAAGAATTTCAATTTTGTTTGCCTGAGGGCTTAAAAACACAAAATATAGTATTATTGATTACTCAGGTACCTATGTCACATGCAACTCAATTTCTTTTGGAAGCTTTGCACTTGAGCAAAAGATAACGTACTTTACAAGTTCTAGCCTACTGTTGGGGTTTATGTAGCAATGCTTGGGCCAACTGTACTTCTTTGTACAAGCCACCTATAAGATGCATCCCAGAGAACAACATGCAATCTATCTATCTCCAAAGCTACATAGTTTAGCAAAAACAATCACATTTTAACCATTGTTAGCTTCAAAATTGTGAGTTTATGTATCACTACCTACATAAGATGCGTATGAGGCACTTAGAGGGTGCATCACTAAGAAGAAAAGTGCATCGTGATCTGCCTATATAGTTAAGTGCCTTGGAAAAAAATTGCTTTTACAAATTCATAGCATAAAATTTGTGCTCATGGAGAACTATTTCAAGTTTCCAACCCTCAATATTCACTCCCTTCAGTGTGAAAACCATACATCTATAAGTATGTATTATCTGCATATACGCGCGCGCACACAGACACACAAGTACCTGAAGGTCTCTCTGCTGAGCCAGAAGTTTCATCTCAACTACCCTGTACTGCTGAAGTCTGCAAAAATAAAAAGCAAGTTCAAAGCTTATAAACAAGAAGATACTATACAAGCAGCAAAAATGTCTATCAAGGATATGCAAAGCTCAAGATGAAGCTAGAAAAGGTGTGGAAATGAAGCATAGATGATTAAATATAGTTGATAAGCAACATTAGGACAAGTAAAGAAAAATATGTTACCAGGCATGTATTTATCCCAGAAGTTACATGACAAGGCAGCCAACTAAGGCTAGAAGTTATTACAGCAATGGCAAAGTAAAAGCGAAGAAACTGATAGATGTAATAGAAACACCAGATGAAGGAGAGAACTCAGAGCATCATCTAACAGCAAATGTGACCAGAATTTGTAAATGCACAAGCTTATGAAAACATAAGATTAGATGGTTCAGAAAGATATTATAAATACTTGATGACCTTGGAGTGATTGCAAGACTAGTAAAGCAGCATGCATAAAATCTACCATACAGCTAAGTTACGGCTACAAAGCTATGTGATCATGATCTAACAAATTACACCACCATTACCAGCCAAGGTAAAAATCATCCAGTTTCTTCAATTCAAACACAGATTCAAGCTTCTCATTCATCCTTGTATCTCATACTTGTTACACAGGACAGAACCTCAATCCAGAGGTTATAGATCTTGGATCTGTCAGTTATGTTATGGCCGGATTCCTATATGTGATTAAAATTCAGTACCGTGCCCAGTCGGTGGACATACTATTCATTTTACAGTAACAGTCAAATACAATAAGCAGAGGAAGACAGAATGATAATCCAGACAAAAACCAGAGACACATTAACAAGAAACAAAGAAAGTTTCAATCTTTCACAAAAACAGTCTCCAAGTCATTCAAAACCAAATATATTACCCAAACTTCTAAGCCCAGCTTTAGCTCAAACATTACCCTATCACCAGTTTAGGTAGATACTACTACAGAACTTCTGTTACAAAGAAACAAAGTTAAACTTGGAACCTTGCTTTATCCTGCCAACTACAATTTAAGTAACAGACAACCACAAGGACTCAAACTTGAGTCCAACAATGACTCGCACTAACATCTCATAAATAAGCTTTTCAACATGGTCAAGTCTACAAACTAGCTTACTACAAAGACTCAAAACTTTAGTCCAACAATGGCTCACAATAACACATCATAAATAAGCTTTTCAACATTGTCAAGTCTACAAACTAGCTTACTATGATCATGGGTTCTACCCAAAAATCAAAGTTAAAAACCATTAAGTCCAACACCAGGCTCTACCAATCGGACAGCAAAGAATAATAATGTATTAAATACTAATAAATATGAACATTAAACACTAAAACCACAAATAAACCCACCAAAATATACATTGATCTGAACTAATAAAAAACCAAGCGTAACATAAATTATACATAAAGAAACAGATAGCAAGAAGAGTAGATATGTGAAAAGAAGGGGCAAAAGGGATGACCTTTCTTGGAAGAAGGCGAGAGCGGAATTGGCATCCAGGCCCGATTGGGATAAATATGTTTGGACATCCTCTACGAAGGCGGCCGCTGGTATTCCTCTTCTCTCCGTCACAGTTCCTTCGATTGCTGATGCTGATGTTGACGCCATTTGCTTCTTCTTTCCGGAAGTGGGAAAATAAAAAAGAGAATAGAAAGACCGAGGAACAGAGAGAGACCGATTCGCTCAGTTGAACTTGGAGCTGGATGGACTCAGCACAGAGACTGTCGTTTCATCAGGGAAAACGTAAAAATTTTCTTTAGAAAACTCTTTGATCAAAACATTGGATGGTCTTTTTCCTGATTTCCTTTTAATTGTTATGTGATTCGCTACCAAACTTTTGTTGGGCCGATGCTTGCTAACTTTTCTTCATGTCTTCAGCATATGGTTAACTCGAATTGCTCCGGTCCGTTGAAGCAATGTGGGCTTTTGTATAACAATTCATGTCTCGAGCAGGAGGGGCCTAGGAGACGGGCAACGGTGTGAAAGTCAGGGATACAAAAGTCCACTTGGCTCAAGCAATTGAGCAAAACAGATAGCGTCTGATCAAGAGGACAGACAACAGCCTGCTCCCGTCTGAGTATAAGCCATCTGGGCTGGGTTTTGGTGTTGTTGGCCCATAAAATTCCAGAGAGTCAAAAGTCCATTTATCTATAGTTGCTACAAGGATGACTTGCAAAAAGCAAACAAAAAAAAAAAAAAAAAAAGGTAGCGAGAGAAGAGAAAAAAGAAACTGAAAAAAGAAAATAAATAAAGAATATGGAAGGAACCTTTTCACTTTTCACTATGATGATTGGCTCGGAATCAGATACATATTGTGTTAGGTATACAATTAGCGTCTTTGATTAATGTGAGCGCTGCAGCGCGAGGCGCAAAGCTCCATGTCATGTCGGAGCCAATTCTTCAACAAAAAAAAAGGAAAAAAAAAAGAGCCTACTTCCTACTAGTACTTAACTAGTCCCTAAGAGAGCCATTTAAGGACAAGAAACAGCTTGGATTTGTCAAATCAAACAGCTTTGGTTGCCGTGGGTCTAATTATAATCTCCAATAATCCATAATTGCGGTTAAGTTGGTCGTGTAGGGACTCACTCACGTCCCTTTGATTGAAACTTGTTCATGCCTGCATCTCTCTATTATAGCTCAGATTCTCCATTACAGATTATATGGTAGCACGCCGTACATGTCATTTTTTTACTGTCACATCTGACATATTATATAACTTCCTCTCTGGCGATGAAGTTTTTGGAGAAAAGATTGGGCGTGAATTGGAATGGTGTTATGACTATGGGGTAGAAATACTACGCCTGATCCATAGCTTCTTCTAATGCGATCATCATATTCTTTTGAGAAGTCTGGTAACAATGGACCCCGTTAATTTTATATATGTCGATGTAGATATATGTTTTTGGTCAGTATAATATATATATATACACACACTACTATGAAGTGAAGTGACGAGTAAATTAACCAACCCCGGAATTTAATTAGAAGGAATACAAATTAGAAGATTGTAATTAATGAAGTTTAAAGCTTCAAAAACATATTAATTCCGAACATTTTGGTGGTGACCTGCACCATTCATCATCTGCGTGAAATCCCAGATCATACATATCTTATCTATAAAAGCTAGCGCATTGTAGTACTTATATATGATGGAGCCTAATCACACATGACATGGTAATACCAGTACTTATTAGGAGTTAATGGCCGGCCGGCCGGATATCAAATAGAGTAGTAGATGCAACAGGCGTGCAGTGTGGATCACCAGTTTTTCATAGGCCACATCTGTATATTGATCCACATGCTTGCCACTAATGATTTTGATGCTAAGTGGAACCCACCATTAATTCCCTTTTCTTTTCTTTTTTTTTGGGTCAATTTTGGGTGGTAGTTTCTTTCTGCTCATCCCAGATTCAGCAGTACTTTATTGAAACCCTCAACCTTTTTTCCAAATCGTTGTTTATTAGTAGTAATTTCTGGGACCTCCTAACCTCTTAGGTGAGGTTGAGTCCATGACCGCCCCCATGTGCCTGGGCTTATATATTATACTATATGTTACTTTTTGATTCATCAACCTGTATAGACATCTATTGTGCTTTCCACTTAGGTGTGCGATGGGATCAATTAGAATGAGACCTGATGATGTGATGATTAAACTAATGCTGTGTTAAGATGTCAAGTGGATGCTTACTAATGACTTGCCTGCTTATTTTTTATCTCTTCCATCTAACTTCTGTGTTAAGCAAGTCGCTTGCCAATTTTGGATGCCATTTTCCTGTCCCTCCCACTCCCCCACCACATCACAGGATCATCTGCAAGATGCATTACTATTATGTTTATATGGAGGAGTCATCAGCATTCGGATATCTAATTAAGACATAAAACAAGCCATGAGTTTGGTGGATTTTAATACTCCCTCCGTCCCACCCACTTTGATAGTCTTGTTTTCCTTTTTCGTCTGTACCAAATTGTAGTCCACTTTCCAATTAAAAAATGTAGTTGTATTTTAATTTTCCTAAAATACCCTTATTCAATGTAAGTTGTTGTTACTATAAACCTACCTCATTTAATGAGAGTTAATTCTTTTTTTACCATCAATTCAAGTTCCCATAAAGTTGTACTCTAATTAATGTGAGGGCATTTTAGAAAAATAGCTACCTAAATTGATTATTCCAATAAAGTTAACTACTTTTTCTTAAACAGTGCGGAAAAAAAAAACCAGAACTATTAAAGTGGGACGGAGGGAGTAATAGTTGATATTTTGTGTCCCTCCAACAACATATATATTTTTTATTTTTGTATTCAAGCAAATTTCCCAAATAAGTAGATATGATGAAGAAAGGGCTTAGGACAACCGCCTTTATGTGTTGTTCTTTCTTCCGCAGTTGAGTTAAGCCTAGTAGGATGTACTTGTTGTGGAAGAGAGAACAGTACGTACAGAAATGGTGGCTGTCTGTGATTGTAAAAATGATGAAGACGTGGCCCCTAAAACAACCTTGTTTCCTCATCATGATACCTAAATTCAGGCAAATATATGAGAATGATTACCGTCTACATCTCCAGCAAAACATACAGGATGCATATATACATATATATATTATATATAGACATCGATCTTGATATTTTTAGTAGAGTTGCAAACATAAAAAAAAAAAAAAAAAAAGGTATACAGCAAGAAGTTGCTGGCACCTACGATGACCACTGAAAACCGAAATCTTACACTTACATAGGCACGCCATGTATCCAAGCCAATTAGAATGTGGGTTGACAAACTCTTGTCACGACACACAACGTTTCTAATCTCCCATGGTGCTGGTGTCAAACAACAATATGGCAAGTGTCCAAAACGTAATCCAATCCCTGACCGTCTCACCGGGGCAACTTGTGCGCTACAATGCGGTGATGACACGAATGAGTGCCGTCATGACTTGTCATTTGCAAAGATAAAAAGGAGTAAAAAGGGCGGCCATGTTCATTTTTTTTCTTTTCTCTTTTTTTTTTGGTTGAAAATGCCATCTTCATTATCTTGATCATTACTATCTTGTGGTAGATGGTAGATGGTAGATGCCATCTTCATTTCCTATCTTGTGGTAGATGGTAGTAATTGATGGAAGAAGAAGATGGTGTACATTTTATTTCGTGATATATTGTATGAATATGAAAATTTTATTATTTAAAAAATGAGAAATTCAAACGAGCCTTCGATTTGAAATCCAATTAGAAATATCCATCTGATCTGATCTGACGTAGGTTGAAGGAACATCCATCAGGCCCCACATTAGGATAATGATTGTGCATACATTTACCAAAAAATTTTTTTTTTTTGGGGGTGAACATGTTTCACAAGACAAAATAAAAGGACTGGATGTCTCACTTTTCTTCTTCTTTTGAAATTTTTAGTGGGCTAGCTGTGGACGAGGATCGATGAAGAACGATCTAGTTTTATAGGATGCATATGATACTACTATTACGCTGTAGTTGATTCTTCAAGAACAATACGCGCACAAAACACATTTCTTGTTAAAAGCTAGTACAGTACTATTTTATGCACCAAAAAAGGAAAGAAAAAAAGAAAAAGAAAAGGGAAGAAGGTGCATTTAGTTATTGGCATCGAAAAAACAAATAATGTATGGTGGTTCATCCACGCGCAGTGTAATAATATCGACAAGTCCAACCACTTGCTGCGGCGTAACCAACCCACCCTGATGTATGCTAATTCTGCCTCTGCCAGATGATCGAAGACGTGTGTTTCATCAGAAACTTAACGCCAAACCTTAAAACAGATTCACCTCATTCCGTTCTGTTGGAGAAGTAGAAACTATCATCACGTGCAACCGCAACAGCCACTGCGTCTTGTGGGCCGTACCATAAAGCAATTCCAACTATTCCTATGCATTGCAAGCGGTGCTTTGTCATTAATTTGCTGCCTACCTGCAAATTGCAATATGGCTCGTGCCTCCTCCATACTTCATTCAATCATCTTCACGATTTGATTTAAGGCTCTTCGCCGACCAAAAATTTCTCTATCTGCAGCATGCCCAAAACTAATAAAACACTAAAAGTTTAGATCATATAAGTTTTAGCCTAGGTGTTAAAAAGCATATAAGTTTAGATCACGTTTTTTATTCCCTTAGTCATGTCCAAATGTTTGGACAACTATATAGAGTTAAAAACCATTTAAGCAAATAGTAGCAGACGTTTCGATTAAGTGGCTTTTTAAATTCACACGGATGTGTAGTGTACTCGTTTGATTCGGTGATGGTTCAGTCCCTGTCGATCTTCCTAAATCTAGTTGAGTTACCTTCTTATAAAAATTCTATAGATAAAGTGACGGTTGACAAAAAAAATAAAATAGCAGTAGACGTTTCATCCCACCAGTTTAGACACACCTTATTTACAGTTTGCCTGGTTAAAGCCATATACTATCTGGCATACATCTCGATTCCACAAATGAAAAGCCTGTGTGCCTATTCCTTTTCTTTCTTTTTCTGGGCCAATCTATCCATCCTTCGCAAATTACAGACTGCTACTTCAGATTCAGGAGGAGATGGCTTGAGTTCGAAGGCATTATTTATTATTATTCCCTTCATTAATGCACTCCCAAATCAAAACATAATTGGTAATATTTGGGATGACTGCCAAAATAGGAATATATTTTAAATAAATAAATAAATAAAATACAACTACTCCCTCTCCAATAAAGAAGATAACGATAACGACTATTATTCCTTTGCACCCAAACGCCCACTCATTCTTCAGTTATTATCTCTCCGTTTCTTTTTACTTTCTTTTTGTTTGATTTTTTCTGATGAACCGATAGCAACGTTACAATTGAGAGAACTAACCGGAAAAAGAAAAAAAAAGAGAAGAATGTACTGAATATTAGACAATTAGTTGTTGGAGCAGTACTAGTATTTGACAGGAGAATATTCATAAGCGATGGAGACAGCGAGAAGAGAAACTGAAAAGGAAAAATTAAAATAAAAAAGAACGAGAATTAGTGCTATCAGCTAGCCGGAGGATGCCGGCTTGAGCCGAGCTGATTAAGAGCATTAACAGAGCTGGAAGAGGAAGAAGAAGCAGAAGAAGAAGAGGAGGAGGAGGAGGCTCCAGAAAGCAATTGAGTCAAGGCAGTCATGGCCCGAACTTGCATCTCCAGAGCTGCTATATAATCGGTCGCCTCTTCCAAAATTACCGGCAGAGGCTGCTTCCTGCAACCGGGAACTAACCGGCCGAGAACACTCGCCTTCCTCTGAAACGCCGGTAAGTTCTTCGTCTTCAACCTCAATATCGACACTCTCGGCTTCTTCTGCCTCCGGCTGTTCCCGGTGGTCACCGTCACTCTCTGCCTCTTGTGACTGGCGCTATTCTTCATAAATTTCAGCTTTATCCTGTTGGTCAGAATCGCTCTGCTCCATCGCGTCCGACCTTTCGCCGCCACCGCCAGCACTCTATCCGCAGCTTCCCGCACTGCTCTGCCGCCCTTCGGAGCAGCGCCGCCGGTGATTCGGACTCGGCGGAGAGCTTGGAGAAGCTTGGAAGAGTAAGCTTGCTGTTGAGTATCTGATTTCCATTCAGTTTGAGCGGCTTGAGCTTGATTTCTGAGGTTTTGGTTCTGATTCGGAATTTTCTTCTTCTTTTTTCTCCTCAGAAGTGATCTGTCGGAGTTATTTGCTGCCGGATTGGACACCGCCGTTGACGCCATCGAGGTAGGTAGACGTGTATTTCCAACGCCGATAGAAATAGGAATGATCGGTTGAGTTTTGATTCACCTATGCAAACACAACGCACGCAACATATTCCATGGACCTGCTGTAGATTCAACGAATCGGATTAGAGTAAATTCACATATCGAATGGAGTCAGAATTGGAGGTAAAGAATGAGAGTAAATTCACAGAGCCAAATTCAGGAGATTAATTAGTGATTAATAAAAGTAAAATTAATCTAAGAATTAGCGATTAACTAACCAGATAATGATCGTGATTAATAAGACATTAACAGGTGAGATTATGAATAGAATAGTTATAAAGGAAGTGATCCTTTTTTTAAGTTTTTAACCTGGCAAGAAGAGATATGAGTTTCTTCAAAATATCAGCTTCGGAAACACTTTTATGATTGATTGATTGATCGGAAAATTGCAGAGCCGCTGGAGAGAGAGAGAGAGGGACAAGAGTTTTTTGTTTTTTTGGGCTGTGTGGTGGTGGAGAGGGAATCACGGGAAAGGAAAGCAGCAAAGAGAGCATGCGTCTGCTATTTGTGAATTGAGTCGAGTTGTGGTTTGGGAAGGTTTCTTTTAAATGTGCAGTGCAGTGCAGAGTCCATGTGTGTGGGTTGTGCTGCCCATCAGCATATGCAGATATTGGCAGGGCGAGCTGGGGAGTCTTATTCTTAATTTCTGGCCCCCACCCAACAATTTAAAAATAGAAGTGCAGCATCTGTTGTTTTAGTTACGAATTAATCCTCCGTATGGTTGGTAGGAGTGTATGCATTATTACTGTGTTTGGACGCCTAACAATTAATTCGAATCTGAATTTAAAATCCAAATATTGCAGACGCTGATAGGATTAAAATCCATCTTGAGTCGGCCTGTTTGAATTGTTATTTTCTAGAGTTCCTATCTATATAAATGTGTTTATGAATAGTGTATATTTTTTTTTTGAAAAAATCAGCAATGTAAACTAAACGGGGATATTTGGGAAAAAGCGTAAAAATTTTTTTTTTTTTTTTTGGGGTAGAAATGTGTTTCTGCTGGTGTGTCTGCCTTTTCGTACGGACCATGTGGCAGCGTGGGCCCTCTGAGGTCCACGTTCTTGTGACTTCCTTTCTTTGTCTCCGTTAACCCTTACACCGTTGTACATAAGTGTTTTTCGGTTCTTCAATTTTTATCCGTGTTTCGTTTCTCCCGTTATCGTTATCTTAGTAAGAGCGGGAGGCCCGACCTCGACCTGGGAAAAGATGTTAGAGATTGTAGTAGTGATACTTAGTTACCTCTCCTTTGTAATAATGATATGTTTACTCAACCATAATTTCTCTAAGAATCATCCCTTGCCCAACCAAAAAAGGAGGAGTATATGGATATGGTTAGTTTTTCATACAAAATTAGGATTTCCATGACCATATTTACCTAATTTATCACAAAAATGGAAGTAACATTTGGACAGTTAAGCTCTTATCCAGCATTGGATGTGAAGCTATTCTTATGGTTGTTGTCAAGATGAACGAGTCACTTTTGGATGCCATTAAAACACTTTCTTAGCTAGCACCGAACCTTTCGTCCTAAAAAGTAAAGCTCAAACGTCCAATGCACCATGTTGATGTTCCTTGGGGGGCTTCAAACGTGTTAGGTAACATGATGGTTTCATCCAATTCCCATGTGTTACCCTAACTAGATTATGTTTGTTGCTTCCTTCTCCAAAGATAAACAAGAAATGGAAATTTTGATTGGCTGAAATGCTTCTTAACTTGTAAAAGAATGAACTGGCGAACTTACGGATAACCATTAGAAGTTGAGACGGATATTGCACCAACCCCTGACTACTTTTAATATGTTTCTCGTCTTTTGGTACTATGAGAAGGACTACCTGAAGTTATGCATCTAACTGAAATTGATTGACAAGGAAATGATTGTGTTCATCAGAATTCATGGCTGCTGTTTCTCATAAAAGTGACTGCTGCAGCGTAAGAAACTGTATTAGGAATGAAAATCGATGGTGCTCTAGCTTATTATACTTTATGCCTGAATTTGAATTATGTGTTTATATGGCAAATGGAAACCTCCAGCAAATCCGAGCCCTATTCACTTAGGTTTGTTTGTTCGTATGTATGTGTGTATGTATGTTTTTTTTTTTTTTTCCTGTTTAAGGTCCACCATTAGGCGAGGAATATCTTTATGCTCCTTGCTAACCAAGTTTAGCACAAGTGCTTATTTTCAACCAAATAATTATGCTTTTAGCTCTTTGCACGTCATGCAGTTGCATCTTATGTAACTCAAAAGCTTCTAATATTGAAGCACGTCTTTTTGTCTTTCTTCTACATAAAAGCGATTTCCATGTGTGCCTTTACTATGCCGCTAAATGTACTTTTGTTCTACTCGTCTAGAAGGCTCGTTATTGGTATTTAATTTAGGGAAATGTTATTTGCACTCTCATTTTTGTTAATCACACTTCCATTATCATTTTAATCATTTACTAAATTATGTGATAAAACAAATAATATTTTCCTTCAATTATGACATTAAAGATAGTGGCTCCACTGTTGATTCTCTTTAAAAAAGATTAATTGCGAAATCTAATTAAGGCTGTGAGCTTCGGATTTTTGTAGTTGGTCAGTCGCTTTCCATCTGGATTACCCTATTTATATTCGTTTTAGATGCTTCTGGGAAAGTGATATACATCCTAACTACACATTATTGCATAAGCCGTTGCGAAAATGATCTTATTGCTCGAATAGTTTTCTTGAGATACCTGTTTCTTAAATGAAAGGCTGTGCTGTTAGGACCCCCAAAGTAACACTTGGTTTCCATTCAATTTGATAATTTTGGGGCCTGTGATTTTGACGTCACATCAGGAGAAAATTATTAGAAAGCTTGCTTAACATTTTTTTTTATTCTTTTCATAAATAAAGCTTGTTAAAATTTTGTACGTTAAGCCCCAAAAAAATCACTTTATTCATATTGTGCTTTTATAATCATTTTTCATTTTATGTGCCACGAGTAAATTTCGATATTTCTTGTGACTTTATATGGATAACCTGGAATAGTAGGACAATATTTTAGCAGCCGTTAAAATGAATATTTAGAAATATACGTCATGACGGTTGTGTATCCTACAAAGATATCATAAAGTTGGTTAAGGCTCAGGTTCCGTTTGATAAAACTGAATCTGAATTCTGAAGTCTGAATTCTGAAATCTGAATACTGAAACAATTAATTTGCTGAATTTTAAGCACTGAAAAAAATATATGAATGTCTGAATTTTAATGCTAAACCTATTTATGCTGTTTGATAAATATTTATAGCTGAATGCTTAATAAGTTTAATTTGACAATTTTGCCCTTATATCCTTTCATTCAAAAAAGAAATAGAATCTATGATTTAATTAGTTTAAAATTGTTAGGTATGAAAATGACAATATTTATTTTTAAATCAAATTAATATAAAAGATGAAATATATTATATTAGGAGTATGGAGAAGATGTGAAAGTCATTAAAAGGGAAAAAATAGAAATTAAAAATCGTTAGATAGAGAATATTATGTTGTTTAATTAGATAAGAATTTTGAACATAATTAACAAACAAGGGTAGATTTGGTAGATAAGATAAGGTAGTTGAAGTAATTCTATTGATTCTTATCAGAATTAAGCATTCAGTTAGGATTCTTGTGCTGAAAAAAATACACACAGGTTCAGCACTGCTTAACAAGTTCAGCAAATAGATTTTCATTTATCAAACACTCAAAACATCTGAATGTCTGAAAAAATTCAGATTCAGCACTTTTTTATGTTATCAAACATACCCTCAGTTTGATGAAACTGAATTTGAATTCTGAATTCTGAATTCTGAATAATGAAACAATTAATTTGCTGAATATTAAGCACTGAAAAGAGATATATGAATATCTGAATCTTAATGCTGAACATATTTATACTGTTTGATAAACATTTATAACTTAATACTTAATAAGTTAAATTGTACAATTTTGCCCTTCTATCTTTTAATCCAAAAAGGAAATAGACCTATGATTTAATTAGCTTAAAATTGTTAGGTATGAAAATGACAATATTTATTTTTAAATCAAAGTAATATAAAAGAAGAAATATATTATGGAAAAGTCCAAATATCGGTGCAAATATATTTTTAAATCAGAATTTGATAAGAAAAGTCCAAATATAAGCAAAAGGAAGCTGCAATAAACAAGTTTTAAATTCAAACCAAATTATATAGAAATTTAATTACTTCAATGGAAAAATGTTGAAGCAAAACAACAAATAATCAATGTCACTTACCTTGGAAATAATGAATTTGAGATCGGTGAGTACGGTAGCAATAAAAAAAATTGGGAGGAAAAAAATGACAAAATTATGAAAGAGTAGAAAGATGGAAAAAGATAAGGAGTAGAAAGATGTGAGGAGCGTGGAGAAATTGTAAAAAAATCATTAAATAGGGAGAAAATAGAAGTAGAAAGCCATTAGACAGAGAATGTCAGGTTGTTTAATTAGATAAGGATTTTGGATAGAGAATATTAGGTTGTTTAATTAGATAAAGATTTTGAATGTAATTAACAAACAATGATAGATTTGGTAGATAAGATAAAGTAGTTGAAGTAAATCTCTTGATTCTTATCAAATTAAGCATTCAGTTACGATTCTTGTGCTGAAAAAAATAAATACAAATTCAGCACCACTTAATAAGTTCAGCAGAAAAATTTTTATTTATTAAACACTCAAAACATCTAAATATCTGAATGAATTCAGTTTCAGCACTTTTTTATGTTATCAAGCAGACACTAAGTATGCTTATCCGGCCAAATCCTAGGAAGTGGCAGGATGCAACTCCAATATTATATCTTTCGTCTAGGTGTAAAGATGGCTAGCAAAGCTGTCAATTTAAGCGCAATGAGGACGAGTTTAGCTGAAAATTAATACTTAACAAGAAGTGTACTTCTCGAACATGGAAGTTGCAGTGACCAATTTTGTATTTTTGGGTCTTTGAGAAAATAATTCTCTAAAGGAAAGAATTGAAGCTAAAATTAATATTGTGAAAGACATCATAAGATATATATAAACTGAAAAAAAAAGATATTAATAAATTTCCTTAAAGAGAAAAAAAAAAAAGATGATATCCATCAGATGAGAGAAGTTAGTTAATTACCTAGTCGGTGAATTCTATCATTAAAACGTTTGAAAGAAAAAAAAAAAAAAAACCGTTGTGCTGTATACAGATATGTTATGCAGGTTTGAGACTTGAGTGCGCATCAGGTTTTTTTATTCTAGGCTTTTTCTCCTTTCCGCGGTTATTGTTAATTTGTTATGCTCCATAGCGTTTTCACACTCCTTTATCACTTGGTTAAACATAGGCAAGCAAATTAATATGCTTCACTTTGCGACAAGAGATATTTTGTTTTGATTGATAGGCTGTAGCCCTTGGTTTGCCCTTGTCATATCCACCTTTCTTCTTCCCCACTTATCTTTTTCAGGTAATTGTCCACACAATATCATTTTTGAATCAGGAATTCGATAACCTTTTGACGAAACAATTTCAAATTTGCCTCTTCTTCCCCTATCGTCTTTCCAGATATTTTGTTCCATGAAAAAGAGTTTGTAGGAGTAAATTCCTTGCGGATGTGTAAGAGCTTGAGTAGCTATGACCGAGATGTTGGCTTCCACTAACTGACTGGTTCTTGGACCCCCGGCCCCCCAAAAGAAAAAGAAAAGAAAAGAACAACAATATTTTTGTTTCATTCCGTGCAATCATTATTGTTGGTTGAGCATAGCAATGAAACATATAATACTCCCATAAAAAATCATATAATATTTTTGTTTCATTCTCTGCTGGCACTGCACCATTCCATCTTCTTCTGCTGCTTTGTTTTATGTTATCACAACATTACAGACTGTGTGTGTGTGTGTACATATATGCAGGGGATTTGAGGTTTATATTTTCTTGGTAGGTTGTGGGAGGATGTGCTCCGCGTTTCTAGAAAAATGTCCTCTCCTTTTCTATGGACAAAATTACCCAATCAACTTTTGTTTGTGATGCCAATGATTACATAATTTTTTGTTGGCCAACACAAGTTGGTTCAGTTAGTAAGAACGATCCACTTTCTTACAAAATATTGTGTGTTCGAATTTCGCTACCAATGTGAAGGTTGTGTCGGTAAGCAATTTGTAAGTACCGCTGTAAGTAATCTATGGTCTTGGAGATCTGTTCTGACCCGTAGTGGTGATTGAAGTTGTATCCACCCAAATTTTTAAAAAAAATAATTTTTGTCGTAGGTTATATATAAATAGTTAGAATTCTAGGAACACGTGTTTAGATAGAGTATTATTTGTGGTGGTGATTGGAGTTGAATCTACCCAAACTTTTCTTTATAAAAAAAACATAAGTTTCTGTCGTAGGTAATACGTAAATAGTCGGAGTTCTAGGAATACGTGTGTTTATATAGAATATTATTTGGAATAATTATTATAGCATTTTTTATGATGTGTCAAGATGAGTTGGAAAATGTATTTATGATGCAAACCAAATATTATTTGAAAAATTTTAGCTATCCAAATTTTCTTTTAAAATTTTATGATGCAAGCGAAATATTATTATTTTATTTGTAAGATTTTCTCTTACCTACGCTTGGCAGAAATTAGAAATGCTTAGCATTTTCAGATATTTGAGTCCTTTGTAATAGAACTACATTTCTATCAATTCTATTTTTTGCTTCGCCTTTTCGTTTTTCCCCTTGAAAAAAAAATATTAAAGTAGCCCTTTAAACCGTGATATTTCACTTGGATTGGTAGACTGCTTGTTGACCTTGTATACCTTAGATGTTGCAAGTGCAATGTGTGTTGCTTTCATGGTGCATGGAGGCCAAATCATACATCAGATTTTGTACACTACTGTTAGAAAATTTATTTAATTTCTTTTAAACAAGTTTCTTGTTTTGTGTGAAAATAACTAATTTTTAATTATTTTAGTTATTTAAAGTAATAAAATAAAGAAATTTTCTATTTGTATGAGTTTAGAAATTAGGAATTATTTCATAGTCTGTATAAGATTAGAAATTAGCAATTATTTCCCATTATTAGTTGTATTTTGGCCAAGTAATGTAGTTTATAAATAGGTGGAGATTAGCATACTACAAAATAGTACACAATGGGCGTCATGCAACCTTATACATAGAATGATAGAAGATTCTTGAGAGATGAGAAATGGTATACAAGTGTTGGACTTAAATTCAAGTTATATTCTTGTATAAGATTTTTCGCTCATAATAAAGAATATATTTCTCTCTATAGACGTAGATTTAATGATGGAATCGAGCCATGTTAAATCTTTTGTATCATTTATTTTTTATAATTTGTTTGTCATTAAATTATTGCGTACTTGATGTTTCAATAATCGTTTGTTTCGTACTTGAATCTCAACAAATTGGTATCATAGTGAGGTTTATGATTGTGTTCTGGTTGACTATTGAAATCAAGTGAATTGGTAATTGTTACCAATTGAACACTTTTATGAATGATTTCTTTATTTCAAAGACTTGGCATGAAGTATTAAAGGTGAAGGATGGAAAGTCAAAAAACAAAAAAAATGCTTGACACTAAATATAAATAGGTGATTTAAGGATCAAGAAAAAAGATGAAATCCAATATTTATTATGGATGTGAACCAGTGGAGACGTCCGCATAACTCTAACAATTGATAATTCATTTCGGATGGTTTTTAGATTCAGATTATATTCTTTGGGTGGTGTGGTTTATATTCCAAAAAAAATAAAGGATCTAATTTCCAAACGTCAGAAAATTCTGACACTTACGAGTTTTTCGTTGTATGTGAAGTTTTAAAAATCACACGTGACGAGATAATCCTAATGATGAAAAGAAATATGGTGATTTTATGACTTGATTGGCTCAATAATTAGAAATAAAGGTAATTAAAGCTAATCGAAAAGGATTTCAAATAGCAAGTGGTGGTGAGAAAAAATCATATGAAGTGAGATGGTAAATTAAGGCGCCTTACCATGAGTGAATTCAAAGTTGAACTCGAGGTAACTACGATGTTTGTTTGACAATTGAATCAATTGAGTGTCAAGATTACATTGATTCGGATGTATAGTTTGATACCACATTATTTGCTAGTTAAAGGTAAATAGTTGTTAAAAAAATTTCTTTTAGACAAATTTCTTATTTTATATGAAAGTAATTAATTTTCTAATTATTTTAGTTATTTGAAATAGTAATTAAGAAATTTCCTATTTTTATGAATTTAAAAACTAGGAATTATTTCTTATTTTGTACAAGATTAAGAATTAGCAATTATTTTATGTTATTATTTGAGTGTTGACTAAGTGATGTACCTTATAAATAGGTGGAACTTAGGATGATACAAAATAACAAGTAAGAGACGACATGTAGTCTTATACATAAGATGAGAGAGGATATTTCGAAAATGAGAGATAGTATGTAAGTGTTAGATTTAAATTTAAGTATATTCTTGTATAGGATTTTTCTTTTTTTTAATAATAAAGAGCGAGTTTCCTTTTCTAGATGCAAGATCAATGATGAAGTTGAATCATATTAAATATTATGTGTTGTTTATGTTTCATGTTTGTAGTTTATTTGTCATTAGATTATTGTATACTTGATGTCTCAATCTCAAATTTGTTTTCATTTGGATTCCAATAACTACTATTAGTAGAAAGAAGTGGATTAACAGGAAAACTTCCACTCTCTGCGGTGGAAATGTGTTATACAAGAACTTTTCTGCAATTGTTATTTCAGGATTCGCTTCTAACAGCGATGGACTTTTTCAACACAAGGTGCGCGCCATATGGAGAGTTCCTCCTGGGGAAGTCTACAAATCAAATGATTCTAAAGCCTCTAAACTAAACAATTAAGTTGACCAAAACAGTTTTACTAACAAAATTATTGAATGGCTGCTTGACTGTGACTTTCGCAAAAATATAGTATTCGTCTGCGTTATTGTAAACCCAATCCACATTCTAACCACAATCATTGTCCCATGTGTATTAACATCAATTCGTAATCAGTGTCAAGTTTGAATCAAAAAAAAGAAACAAATAGATAGAGACCTCAATTCTGAGCAATATGATGTGCCAGAGACATTTTGTTCCCCCATTATTAGACAACATTAAACAGTGAAGAGCGTCTATCTTGAGCCTGAATCGGACGAATCTAGCAATATCTTCTGTTGAGCTATATTAGAGTGATGATTCAATTGGAAATTGGCTCCCATCCTTAGTTGTTAATGCTCCATAGCATTTTCTAGTGTGCTCGAGGTATAATGTTGGGAAACTAGCTTAAACAACAGGAGGCCCGGGGGAAACATACATATTCTCAGTCATTTGGTAGTTTTTTTTTTTTTTCTTGTAGAGTTAGTTATATTATAATAGACCACAAGGTAAACAGTTGAGGATATTTAAGTCAGACAAGCTTAATCTCTATTCATTGGTTCGGATCTCTATTTTTCTTAGCCTTCCTGACACAGCAAGTCAGCGTCGCCAATTGGTCTAATGGGTGCAATGTATCACAGACTGATGCCTCTTCAAACCATGGCTGTATGTATCCGAGGCCCAGGTAGCAGTATCATTTTGGATAATCAAGTAATAATCCATGAATTACTGCGGCCAACTAGTATTTTTAATCGACGGGATCCAAAGCTTAGCTCAGCTCTTTCACTCTCAACTCCATAACCATGTAAAATGCAACTAACTTCACCGACACATCTATTTCATGAGGGACGAGCTAAACAAACGTGTACAAGTTATAATGTGTAATAAATTTCTAGTAATTTCTTCTTTATATGCCACTGCACTAAAGGGCTTAGAAAAAATTGCAAATTATGTAGATCCATTCCCTCAGTAATTCTGAAATGCTAAATTTGATGTACACCAACAAGCACCACAGTACTCATATTAGTGCTTGTACAACTTTTCAACTACTATCGCTTTATGTAAGACTAGTACCAATGAGCTGAGGTAGCATTGCCTTTGTAGTGGTCAAAAAGCTAAGCAAAGTATTGATATGAAAATCACGGTACCAGTTGATATATGCCAAATTTGGCATCAAAAAATTGTACTCCTCTTTCTTAGTACAACTGTACAATTGCAAAATAAGTTTGAGAGTGTTTCGGGTAAAATGACAAACATCTGTATAACATGTCAAATTGAATAAATTATTGACTGTCAAATTGAGTATCTTTGAAGATGCTGTATTCAAGTAATTTTTGACTGAGAAGAAGGTTGGGTTGGAAGGTAAGGTAGAAAAAATTGTAAGTAAATAATCCTCTGAATTCAAGATCTTCCACTTATAAAAAAAAAAGTAATCCTTGACTTCCGTCTTAAGTATGAGCCCTACATTGGCTGAAGACCCAAGGAGCGCATAATTCATGATCAGAGCAATGCTGGAAGCGCATTTGATTGAGCATGACCAAAGTAAGAGTCCTAGTGTGGATGTATTAGTGCAGAAGGATTCGTATTTTCATAGTTACAAATAAATGTAAACTATGTTTCTTTACAATTGGATACCGCACACAATTGTTCTGCATGTGAAAAGTAAAAGACATATTCCCTACATAAAGCCATAAAGTTGAAAACCAATTATGTGATGCAAAACTCAGTAGTCAGCAACATTTTCGATAAACTATATATGATTACATCAAATCATGCTTTCAAGCGAAAAGAGGCAAAATTATACTGCAGATTTTGGAAAAAAAAATGTGAAAAGAGGCAAAACACGGTCATCCCTGCCCCTGCGGCCCAGGCCTAGCCTTTTCCTTGCCATTTTTCTTTTCTCTGTAGAGTGTATTAGTGGGCGCCTAGAACTCAAGCAACTCCCTTTGGTGATCAGAGGATCCATTTAACTACTATTAATTAAAATATTCTAAGGGAAGATTTGTAGGTGGAATTTTGAACTGAGTTCCTACCTGCTCCTATGCGCAACGGGCTGCTAAACGAAACTTAGAAAGGTTTGTGTAGTCAAATTATCAAAACAGACTCTTACTCATCTAGCCTTGCGGGGCAATTAAGAACTCTTGAAGAGAATATCGAACATTTTTTACAACGATTATCTTACAGGAGGATAAATTAGTTAATCACTAAAGTTGCAACCAAATGATAAGACAGTCAACGATGCTCTCTCAGGCTATTGATTGCTGATCGAAACGAGAAGCCTTTTCAATTGTCTTGCTGCATTATATCTTAACATGTGTCCCGATTCAACAAGCCAATCCTTCCTTGCAATTTTTTATTGCAAGACTGCTACAAAGTCTATTTTAATCCCCTTATCACCACTAATCAACACTCACCTAATTTCTTTATGGGAATTTTGTACTTTTATCTTAGTAATCTCGGGCTAATGAAATATGCTTTTGATAGAACTTATTCTTTCATTTACACTTGGGGTCGAAAGAACAGAGATAATTGGTTTAATTAGCAGCCACTCAAAGAAGTTTTTCCTTTTCCTCAGCTACCCACTTCCCTATCCTACAGATGCAACAAAGTCAATCTCGTCGGTTCAGACGGTTGGCGATTATGCCTAAAATTTTTCCTAGCCATTTCGTTAGGTCCTACTGCTTGTTTTTAGGCTGCATACCAAATGAGGAAGAACTTGAATTCACGAGGCCTATTCTACCAGACGGGATGTCCACGCAGAACACACTGCATAATCGATTTGGATAAGTACTAGTAATTGATTAGAGATGGTCTAATAGGACCTCAACATGAAAACCACCTAAAACATGGACTTACAGACAATTCATCGATCCCATTGAACAGGAAACAGCAAGTTGAACCTCCATATCTTTGCGCCTTATTGTGTCCATCCAAGTTTCGATATAGTAATCTTCAGGATGAAATGATGCAAGTCTATATAGGACGAAGGACCGGGTGGAACACCTCCGAAGTACAAACCAGCCCATTTGCCACCCAAATAGCAATCAATGCAATGACTACGAAATTCAGAAGCTTAGAACTTCAACTCTGACCCGAATGCCAGAAGTTACATACCTTTCATGACAGGATCTTTATTTACACGAACTTGAGAATACTTGGCCAATTGAAGCGTGATCGCTTGGCCGTAGCTTTTGATGGGGTTGCCAGTTCCTGCAAAATACATAGTGAATGAGTGAGAGCGAAATTCAGTCTCCAAAGAAGCGCTTTTCCAAGTTCAAGACGAATCCATGGGAAATACCTCAGTGGGAGAAATGAAGTTGTCGTAAAGGATGAGTTGGTGAACCTCTCAATCAACTTGCCGCGTATTATCTGATTGGAAGAGTCAACAGTAATTAGCTTAAAAAATACCACAAGGACACAAATTTCCGCCAAGTGAAAACATAACAAGACAGTATTTCCTTTCGTCACAATAGGCTGGATAACAGGACAGTATTTCCTTTGGCACAAGCACAATACTGTGTGATAGTCTCCTCTTATTAGTTTACACAGGAATCCAGTATCAAGTGATAACTGCAAAGATAAACAATAGGAAAAGGATACCAAATTATTTAGCTAAAGATTGTTGTTGGAAGTGCTCATGCCGACAAGAAGGGTGAATTCAACCAAAGTAACATTAGTTCATGGTGTACTATCTTCTTCTGCATAAGACCTATATTTACGACTTTTCTGCAAGGAAGCATATGTAGATTCAAGAATAACCAGGTCAAATTCTTAAGCCTGAAGCAAGTCCCACTCGCTGCACAAGAGAAATGTGTTTCATCTAGTGTAATTCAACCAACAACACAATCGAACCAACTTAAATCCAGGAATATGCTTGACCTGATCATTCCACAGCTATTAAGTCCCTCAATTATCATAGCTGTTAAGCACAAACTAAAGCCTAAAGCATGTCCAGGCCAAAGAACATTCAGTTGTCAGCAGCATCCACTCAGAGAAATAAGGACAGAAGAAATATGAGGAGCTAAAGTTCATCTGTTAATCAACTGGAAGGCAATATTCAGCTTGGTATCGCTCCACTGAATGAGTGTTGGCTGCCAGAGAAGAGGAAGAAAAATGCACCGACAACACGGATCCATAGCAAGAAGCTCAGAACCGCAAAATTATCTTTTGTGGTCATAAATTCATTGAACTGGTCCTCCTCAGGCAATCGAATCAACAATGAGATTCAACAAAGCATCCAAAACACTCTTAGAATGAAAATCCTGTCCTCTTGCATTTATGATCTGAAGTTGAGCTCCCCTCTGATGTTTCGCTACTTACTCTGCCTCAACAAAACTCAACTTCATAGTTTCTGATTCCATAATTCTAGAATGATTAGTTGATGCTATGGGATCTTTTCTCTCTTCAGAAACAGTCATTGATGACAGAGGGGAGAGGTCAGATGAAGCAACAATATCCAATGCAAGTGAGGTTGCCGGACTGTTGAATCACTTCTATTGGGTGCCAGTAAAATATCTAAAATCAGCTAGCTGAGTCTAAACAAGTAAAATAGTTCCATCAACAATCGTGCAAGCTCTCTAAAATAAGTAATGATTCTTTCACAGGTCTGCTATCGCAAGTTATACCAAGAAATCCCTATGCAAGAGAACCTAATAGACAAGACAGAATCAAGGGGAAAAAAAACTTACTAACTAAAGAAAGCACTAGTCAGCGAATGCAGTGTTTGGAGAAGTTCTGCACAACGTACTAAGTATTTAACTATATGAATTCCAAAACCCATTAAGTCATAAGAGCAAATTACTAGAACTTTATTACCATAACGTTCCTCTGAAAATAGCAGAAATAACTTTACTTTTCAACAGCAAGATCATCAGCACAAATTGAGAAAACAAATATAGAATATTAAGGCATACAAATTGTGAATCAAACGACTACACAATTATTTTTTACATGCTGTATTACTGTCTCGAGGCTCTACTGGTAGACCTTTCCAGATCACAAATAAAAGAACGTGTTTTTACCACTGAAATTAATATAATTGAACGGTACATAATTTCAGAAACAATCCACAAAATTAGTGCCAGAACTTTTCTCCAAAAGTGCATAAACATATTACTTCCAATCACCAAGAAGTAAAAAATAAAAATAAAAAAGAGCGAGAGCGTATTGCAAAGCAGAATCAAACAATCTTCTTTTCTGTTCAATTTTTATCTCTCTGTTTTTTTTTGCCCTTTTTCATTTAATAGAGAGAATTAGTCTCTATGTCAAAGTATAGCACTTGAAAAGTCAAAACAAAATGTTCAAAAACTGCAATTGAACCAAAGCTATAACATATTGGAGAGACAATTGCAAAAATTCATAGCTCGAACAGTGAGAGTTTCAAATCACCTCAGCTGATTCAGCGAGAAGATCCTCGTCGGAGCTCCCGGTGATGGAAGCGACATCGTTCGTGTCTCTCATCAATTCAAAAAGGAAGGCCGGAAATTCAGAAATCAAGCTCTACTTCCCATTCTGCGAGAAAATCTAATAATAATTTAAAAGAATTCGGTAAATGAATCAATAATTCCACCTCTGTGAACGGAGACAACGTTTAGCTCGAGAGAGATTATAGTTTTTTATTAGCAATTGGAAACATTCGGTACCTTGTTTTGATCGCAGACATTTTGGATCGGCGAGTTGAGTGATCCTTCTGAGAAGTTAGAAGTTGATACTGATAGCCTTTCGTCTTCGCGCGTTTGATCAGGAGCTGTTTCGGCGGTAAAGAGTTGAATTTTCAAATGTGGGGATGGGAATTTATAGGCGCCGAAGGTGGGGGCTATAATGGGCCAACCTCCACAAAGGGAGCAGATCTAGTAATTTAAGTAGGCCAGATTTGCATTTGTCCAAGTGATCAGTTTCATCCCCATCGCCCTTCGTGTGTAATACCTGAACAATTGTTAATGAAGTTTCTAGGTAAATATTAAAAAAGAGTAAAAAAGCACAAGAGAAATTCAAAAATGCCAGATGGCCTAAATCTTTTAAAATTATAATTCTCAAAATTTTTTAAAAAAAATTAATAGATATCATTTTCTTTTCACAACTTGAAAAGCTAACCCACCCCCCCCCCCCACCCCCAAAAAAAAAAACATAATTCTTTTTTCCTTTCCATGTCTGTGTTGACATTCAATGGAGGTATTAAATTTAAGGGACTGGGTTGTATTTTATGCGATTTGCCGGTTAACGTGTGTGATTTAAATTTTTTAATGTGCCCCTACATTATAATATTGTACTAAATATATGTGAAATATTTTATTCATGTATATTATTTTTTTCAAGAGTACACCAACCTAATGTGATTGTATACCAAATAATGCAACAAGTATATAATAACCATAGTAACTCTTCAAGTGAAGCCTGTAATGATCCCTGTTGAGAATAAGGGTCCTCGCAACAACTTATAGAAAGCCGTCTCACATGTGGTGTGGCAGGCAAAGATATTAGCGCAGAATTTAATTGGAATAGTGCATCAACAAACAGCGGTGCTATAACAATACAGAAAGAAGGGTGCAGACTTAATTAGTAAAATGTTTGAGATGTTTTCCAAGTTAAGAGCCATAATATCTCGTACTTCATGGTTAATTAATTTAAAAAAAAAACATGTATAACTCAGATAAGCTTGAAAGTTTACTTTATCACCAGAATATCTTTCAAATGCTAAAGTTAATTAACCCCAATGATCAATGATTAATTAGAGTGGTCAGCGGTTTAACTGTTAGGCAAAAGGGGACATTTCTTTGTTGAGCAAGCACTAAAGTTTTAACCCTGATGAGGGAGCACATGTGAGATTAGTCATCATATTAAAGGAAAATCAGCTTCAAAAGTTCTTGAAATAGGAATTGTAATCATGATTACTTCTTCGGTGGCTGCAGCCTCCTCCAATCGAGTTAAAGCATTGTGAATCCTCCAATGAATCCTTTTTCACTAGTGCTTGCACTTTAATTTTACGCACCAACTAGTTAACCCTAAGCACAGTGAATTATACTACTATATAATCCAACCTTTCGAGCTGCATTCTTCCACACAAGTTTGAAGAATAAAAGTAGCTAGGTGTGTACTAACTAACTCCATCTCCTTAATTACTTTAAACACCAAAATTTCGCCAAACCTTACTATTTTGCTGGGATTGTTAGTATTACTAAAACCTTTTTGTGTCTTTCTTCCTCAGGTTGATCAATCATGAAGATCTCAATCAGTCTCTTTGTTGCCTCGGTATTGATCTTGGGATCTTTTCAAGGCAGTGCCAAAAGGGTTTTTCCCCTGCTATTGAATGATGCAAATCTTCTTGGCAGAAAGGTCACGAGTATTGGTCCCAATGACAAGGTTGCTACAGCTGCTTATAGTGAATTAAATGAAAATGACGATGGAGAAGATTCAGGCACATCCTCCCACCGCTATTTCCCAGATGATAAACACCAACCCTCCACCTCGAACAACAACGTTAACACACCTCACCGCAACCTCTAAGACGCTATAGATGCATATATGGTGATACTATATATGGTCGTCAACAGCCGTGCAGACCAAAATATATATATATATATATAATGGTGCTCGGCCTTATAATTATAAACGTGAGATATAATGCATGCATGTTTGGCAGTTATACCATGCGTCGTAGCTCTGTAAGTTGTGGCCTGTACATGGACATGATCTTTTGATCATGTTAAGATCGAGTTTTAGATTTGTGTTTCATCTGTGATTGATTGTCTTGTGTTTCCATGATCTTGGCTTTTATACATGCTACATGCGTGTCATATACATGTAATCTACCCAAGTTGATTTATATGTTGTATTTCCTAATTATATATTCTCTCGAGTTATGTGGAGATCATCAGTTTAACTTTCTGTTAATAGTCGCCTCACTCCTTGTATTTTTCAGTTGCAGATTTACGTCTTTACAAACCTTGTGAATTCAAGAATTATGTATCTTAATAACATGCTAGGTTTCAAGTAAGTTCAGCAATTCCAACATATTTTAACCACTAGTACTTTTTTTTTTACGGTCTGGAGGGGTATCTCGGAATCACCCGGACTAATCCCTCCAAGCTAGATACAGCTCGCCCCAAAGATGTCCAGCAACGGTAGCAAGTGAGTGTCAACTTGGACATTGCTGTAAAGACAGGCGACCGGAACCAGTCGAGCTACCCACTGCGGGCTAACCACTAGTACTTGCTATTGGGTATACATAACTGTTCTTTGGCGTGGCTTCAAGAAACATTAACCTTTCATTGAATCTGCTAAACACAGGTAGAGCGAAAGAAGCTGCCACATACGTAGTGCTTAATTAAGAAGGCATGCATGCATTTTAACCCCTTATTGTTGTGCCCAAACACGGCATTGAAATGTTGTACCAATCTCTGAGCAAATAATTAAGAACAATTACAGGCATTTACTTTAGATGGATTTCCTTCTACTATGCATTCATCTGATGGATTATCTTGCCATGTAAAAACAAGTTAATCTTTTCACACATGGCACCGGCGGGAGATATGCCCCATCAGTTTCCGAACAGCAAGATCATCGCAGGCAGACAATATTCTGAAGTACAACATTATTATTTTTTCTCCCAGCAGTTTTAATTTCATTTTAGCTGTATAGTTGCACTTTCAAGTAGGGGCGAGGAACAATTCGGTTAACCGAATTTCCCCGAATTTAATTAAAATTGGTGAATCGATTTTGGTGAAATTGATTTCAAAGCGGTTAATTAGTCAGATGTGATTCTGAGTTGTCGATTTTGATTTTGACCGAAAATTAAATTCAATTTTTCCTTCTTTTTTTTTTAAAAAAAAAAAACTATCTTATATAAATACATATATTCTATATGACATAGTCGAAAGCTCTTACTTTTTTATGTGTTGTGCCGAACCATCATCATATTCATATGCTATCTTTTTCCTTTTTCATTTCTTGAATTTCATTCAATGAATTGTATTCTTATTTCTTTTCAATTAATTAAAGAGGATGGTGATGGAAATTGTTGCCTTGTTGGAAACTGGTGGCTTGTAAATTTGTAAAGCTGACTTCTTATGTAAAACAGGAGGGTTTATTGGTTTTTGAAGTGCATGGTGAAAATTGATATTTTTAATCAAATTTTGAAATTGACTAAATCGATTAACCGATTTCAAAACTGATTTCTGATTTCAATTCAGCGAATATTGTTGATTCCGGTGGGAAGTACAAAATGGCAAACACCATTTTTAACCAATTTAGTTTTAACTGAATTACCGATTAACCGATCAATGTTCACTCCTACTTTCAAGTCATTACTTAAATAGTGACTGGCTGTAAACTCCTACTTAATACTGTATTCCCATAATTTCACTCTGAATAGCACGAATTATATCACTTTTCCACGAAGGAAAGGGGGGGAAAATACAGAGCAATGAGGAGCAGAATTACTTCGATCAAAGCGCTTGTCAATTGTATAGTAGCAATAGTCAATGTCGATAGATATGCTATTTATAAGGGCTTTGCATCCGAAAATTAAAAGAAAGCATTCAAAAAGCTGCTATTAAGCCAAATCGTACCTAATTAAAACCAGAAGAGGAAATATGAAAATGATTTTAAGTTAGTTTCATCTCGGAAATCTAAACATGAGCATCTTCGGAAACAGTAGTATATTAACATTTTCCTTTTCCTTTAGATCTTCCTGACATTTTACTCTTCAGTATTCATACAATTTTGCATCTGATTCTTTTCCCTCTTTGTAAACATTCTACGATTGGAGAAAAAAAAATTCAGAAAACGGCAGTTTCATCTCCATGTTCAGTTTTCGATTGTGTGACAATGTGTTATGTGTGAGAGACAGAGAGGTGGTCCGAATTTTATCAAGTCTGGATCTGGTAAATTCAGTAGGCTTGGCCCAAAATTATATTGCAGACATACATATGTTGTTTGGATTACAATTTTCTAACAAATACATTTTTTTAATTATCTTTTTATCTCATTTACGCTGAATTAATTCTGTCTGTATATCTTTGTATATATATATATATGTGTGTGTGTGTGTGGCAATAACTGTTGTTATCCTATTGAGACAGCGACTGAGCGATCCCCTCCACGATTAAAACATTTGTTGGCATATTCTAATTTGTATGCATGGTCAAAAGGTTTGATGCTTCATGTCTCAAGGATATGGAAGACTGGAATTTGCGTTCAAGCAAAACAGAAATGGACATAATAATTCATGAACCACCACATAAAAATACTCAGTTGTTAAAAGATAAGAAGTACGAGCAGCAGCCAGAAGCCAGAATCAATTGCAGCTTCAGCAAATGTAAAGCCAAAACAAAATATGGGAAGAGAGGTGATACTCTTCCAACACAGCTGTAATCACTAATCAGCAGCAGCATTCAACTGGAATGGAACAACGGGATTCTTGAATTCTTGAAAAAGAGCGTCCCAACCGATCCAATTGAGATTAACACCTGCTAGAACTTGAATAAGCAGCAAACGATTTTTCCTTTAATATTTTTATAAGTACAGGACCCAAGAAATTTTTTTTTTTTTTTTTTTTTAAAGGAAATCAAGAGACATTTTGGCTTGGCTAATAGCTAGTTGTCCTGGACTCCTAATTTTATCTAACGTTGTCGTCATCGTCAAAACTCTTCCTCCTTGCACATTTGAACTTTTTCTTTCTTGCATATGATTCAGATGGCCAAAATCTTGAGAAGACCTTCATAAGAAACGCCGCCGCCGCCATTTTCATGGCCTCCGCCCAATCTGATCATGGCCTTGACATCGTCATCATTAACGCCAAAGCCAGCCCAAGTTAGATAATCCTTCAAATCTTGATGCCCCACCTTCCCATCTCCATCTCTGTCCATCGCCCTGAACACATCCGCCATCAAACTCCACTCTCTTCCATTCTCCTCCTCCTGCTTCTTGCTGCTGCTGCTGCTGTTGTTGTTGTTGTTTCTGGACCCCAAAACCTTCTCGAATTCATCGTACTCCACGAAACCGTCCTTGTTTGCGTCGGCCACGGAGATCATGGATCCTATGACATCATCTTCAATATCCGACGTCCCGGCAGCCAAATACCCACCGTAGAAAGCCTGGAGATCATCGCGGCTGATCTTTCCGTCGTGGTCCACGTCTAAAACATCGAATGCTGAACGTAAATTTGATCTTCTTCCCCTCTCCTGAGCAGCCAAAACACTTCCTGTTGGACACATTTTGGTGGAATGGAATTCTTTAGCCCCACGAAACAAGGAGAGAACTAACTAATTGGATTCGATTCGTATGCTTGCTGGGAGGATCGCAACGTTGTGTCAATCGATTCTTGGTAGGCTGGGTGGACTTGGTTCCCTTCCCCACCCCCACCCCACCCTCCTATTTATAGCGGGACTTCCGGTGCTTTGGGGGCCCATATCCAGCCCCATGGGCCGTGTCAAACAAGCTAGGACGCCCGCTGCTACTACTTACAAAATGATTGGATCAGATGCGTATGTGATGACGTCATGAATCTTTTGGCCTTGAAAGCTTGTGGTTATTGATTGACTCATTGTTCTAGGTTCTTCCAAGGTAGCGCGTTTTGTGTTGCAAAATTGGCAAGTACTTTTCGAAGGGGGCAAGGGGCCTTCAGCCTCTCCTTCGTGAGTTGTAAGCCAGAGAGAGAGCTTTCTAAATACCTATATGATTGTGATTTTTCAATACCTATGGTAGTGATTCTCGATAATTTCAAATAGGGTCACTAGTTAAGATTAGTTCGATCTCAAATTTTTGAAAAGAAGTAAGGTTAATCGGAATAAGTATATAACAATTATGAGCGTGTACATTTATATGATACGCTAAATATGATGTATGTATATTAAAAGTACACTCATTCGAGAAACCCTTTCATATAAATGTTATAAACTAATGTGACACTCCTTAAGAAAATGAAAAACTAAATGTGACACGCCCTTTTTCAAATTAACAGATAATTCTTTTTTCTCCAATTGGTAACGTCTATTCTATCATAGAGGCGATGCAATCCTATTGAGACTAAATGAGTGCTCTGATATTTACTTTCAAATCTTTTTAATAGTAGGGGGTGAGGTTTGAAACAGATTTTTAATTCTCCTTGAGTAGCCAATTTGCCAAAGACAAGTCAATTAACAACCGAGAGGACTTGATAGGCCCAAAAAATCTCCGATTGTTTCTGATAGAGGTCTAGAATCACAACTTTTTGCTTTTGGAATTATTACTAGATGGTAGCTGTAGAACACAAGCCAGCAATTGGCTGGTCGGATTTGTACTTTTGTTCTAGGAACCTAATTGGAGGAACTTCCGTTTCTACTCTATCCTATTTAGAGGGTTAGTGGCAAAATGATAGAAGGCAATATTTGAACTTTGACCTCCCACTCTACAAAATTTAAATTATTTGAGGTGACCAATGCCCCAAGTGGCCATAGTTTTGAAATTTTACAGTTTTTTTTTTTGTTTTGTCTGTAATGACAACTATCTAACTCATTCATATCTATATCTATATAAATTTGAAAAGGGGTTTTTAGCAACAAGTTTCCACGTACCTTCCCTCTCTCAATTCCATTTTTTTAGCATTTTATATTTTATTTATTTCATAAAATACATCATGTCTATGTTTTCATCAAATAAGAATACCTCTCCAATTAATACTCCTCCCGTCACATAACTTCTCACTCCAATTAATACCTCTCCAATTACCAATTTCATTCCAATTAAAACTCCTCTAACCCAATAATAATAGATAACAACATAATTTCACAAAAAAAACTGCAATTTATCATCTCTTTCAACTTCCTTTTAGAGTGAATAAGGAATAGATACTGAATTGTGGAGATATGGAGAAGGAACGAGTCCAATGTTAGACTGCCCATTTGGGCTTGTATTCCATTTCTTGGGCTCCGATTTAAATAAATAATTAAGATAACAACCTTACAAAGAAAATAAGGAATAGGGAATGCAATTTTGTCTAACCTGAGAAATAGGGTAAAACACATAATACTACAAAAATCTATATCTACAGGTATTGTATGGAGGGTTTTTTTATGATTAAATCAGAATGCTTATAACTCCTCGTTATTTTTTTTATATATATATAGAATTTTAAACTTTTTTAATTGTTATATATATTTTCATGTCTTTTGAATTTAAAAGTAAGGAGTGGCTTACTTATATAAGAATTTGATTTGAAATCTATTAATGTGAGAGTAAATAAAGAGGAAAACCACCAACCTTAATAAAAGTAAAAAAATAAATAACAATATTTTACTCTCCAACTCAGTAATCCTAAGTAAAAGAACAAATTATATAGAAAAAAAAGAAAATAATATTCACTGGTCATGGATTTAAAATATCAATAATAGTACTATTTGTGAATCCTAAATTATGAAATTACTAAATAGAAAACAAAGTACTACTAGCCTAAAAAACAAATTATGAATTTATAAGGTTTGAGAGAGTGGCGAAAGGAAAAGAATAGAAAATTGGGTGGCAAAAATAGAAAGTTAGAGGTCAGCTATAAACGAGAGAAAGAAAATATCAAGAAGTTAAAGAGTGGTGGGAAAAGTCGAAAAACAAAGGTAAATTACAACAAGATTGGACGGAGAGAGAAGAGAAGAAAAAAAAATGTGATTATAGGAATATGATAGGAAAAATGGCACCGTGGTAAGAGGTCTGAAAGTCATATAAGGCAGCGGATAGATAATTAGCAGGTAAGAGAGAATAGAAAAGTGATAGTTTTTAATAATTTTAAAAATTTTGAAACACATCTTACAAAGATTATTTTAAATATATATTAAAATTTATAAAGAGCATTATTCTATAGGCACTCAACAATTTTAGGATTACAAAATGAGAGAAATTTTTTTAAAATTGAGGAAAATGAATTAGTTATACTTTATATTTTTAATGTTAAAAATTTTGGTATATGAGTATAACATGATATATTGATAAATAAGTTTACAATTGCTCTATCATATAAATTGTTATAAATTAAATTATTTTATTAAAATTGTTATCATATATTGACAAACAATAGGTTAACAAAATTTGCTTTCAACTTATTTAAGATATTAAAATTAAAAAAGTCCGTTCTGTACTTATGAAATAATTTGTTTTAACATATTAAGCATACGCTTCTTTAAATTTTTTTGTCTTTTTTTATATACTTTGTCTTATACTATAATATATAAGTATTGTTTTAAATTGAAATATAAATCCGTGCATATCACGGGTCAGAATGCTAGTTTTAAAAAAGGAGAGGAGTCTAAAAAGACTTTGAATGGGGGTTAGGAGATGAACCATTAGACCGGACAAGTGTACTACTGCACTTTCTACATTTTTTAAGAATGAAAAGCAATGAATATTTTAAAAACAAAAAAGCAATGCATTAGATGGGGTTTAAACTCCCTTATACACGGAAGCGTTTTAAAGGTACTCTTCTGACTACTAAATTAGGACCCAATATGATTTTGAGATTTTTCACACATACGAGACTTTATGGGCTTGGAACCCATAAAGGCAACTTATTGATGCACAAATCATGCCCTTAACTTTGTACTTGCTTTCCTTCTGGTCACCGGCAGCCAGCAAGGACTTTAGTCAAAACAAATACGCCGAAAGAAATCCAGTTTCTGTCCCCAAGTCGGTATGCCGTCAAACTATCACATGCCCCCAACATATATGTACACACGTTGTTGGCTTAATTAATGGAACGAGGTCAAAATTTTTTTTGATAAAACAAAAGAGAACACCATAAGATTTTGAGGGGGAATGGAAGGGGAAGCAAACGTAGCCGTCAAATGTGAGAGGCGACTGCGTAGTTTGTCAGAATAAATTTGGGTTTGTTTGGATTGAGGATTATTTGTCAAAATTTATTTGTTTATATCATCATTATAATTTCTAACACATATTTTTTATCTTTCTAATTACCTTTTTATCTCACATACATCAAATCACAAAAAGTGTTACAGTAAAAATATTTCAAATAATTTACCATGCAAACAGAGCCTTTGTCAACTAGCTTAGCATGACGTGAACTCCAATCTTAGCAATATATTTCTTGAGATTGAGAATCTTTAACGACTTGGATTTTCTTGTCCACCAAACATATCATTTTGGTAGATATCCTTCCACTTTGGATGCCCTTAACTCTTACACATATCATACTGGTTGAAGTTCAGTTCGAGTTTCGAGAAATTTGCTGTTGACTGATTTACGTGAATATTTCTCGTTCATACGAAGGAAAATCCTCGTAAAGATCATGCCATTCTACATCTATGAAAATCTTTTTTAGCTTTTCGATGGTTTGATCATTAAGGACTTCTGCAAATTCAATTGATATTATTCTCCCGCTTGTCTGAGAAAAACATAATGCTCGGATTGAATATATATTATTTTTTTATATTATCGTTTGTTATATGTAAAATAAATAGATTGTAAAATTAATACATAAATTCTGCATAATATATTTCTTTTTTCAATTCAAAGTATACACCCATTAACCAAACGAGGGTATACATAAATGAGTGATTTAGAACAGAGCTCATAATTTCAGTTGGACAAATTTCTCACGCATCCCTTTACGCTTTTTAAATATACACCTCTCATGTTTTAAAAATGTATACTTATATCTTCTACACTTTAAATTTAAGTAAAAAAAAAAAAATTATGAAATTGGACTTCACTAACAGAGATTTTACCATACATGCACCAATATATATGATTAGTTACTTGATTACAATAATGTGAAATATTGGGTCCTTTTTTATAGAGTGCAAACATTCATTTAGAGGCATTTTCGGAAGAAAAACGTTACCAAAATTTAACATCATTAGAAATAAGTAATCAGTAGCACTGTTAGATTATTGTATGGTTAAATTTTCACTAGTAGAATCCATTTTTGTTTGTTTTCTACTCAAATCCAGAGCAAGAGGAGTGTAAGTGAACATTTTTGAATCACAAGAGGTGTATCTCCTAAAAACAATTTAACCACAGGTGTAATTTTATGGAATTTACTACCCTATATGAAATGCCAAGACATCCTTAAAATACACTAGTGTTGCAACCTTGTACTTTCTCGTAAACGCAAGTAGGGCCCTAAAAGATGTGACTGGCGGTCCAATCATTTCGACAATGGGCCTAGTCTACATCCATTTCGGCACTTGACTGGCCCAAGGAGCTTTTGGTCATTCAACAAATCTAGTTAAAACCCTAACCCCATGACCCTTCAATATATATCTGTGTCCAATCGTATCGTTCTTCTTCCACAATCGCTTCGGAGGCAAACGCAAATGACGCACACACTGAAAATTTTGGTGGGTTTTTTGTCTTTTAATATTTATTTTGTGGTGTTCCATGATATTGCCTCCTACTGGAAACCTTTGCTCAAGCCTAATCAATGGTAAGGGTTTCTCAGGTTGTGTGTATATGCACAAGATTTGGGGGGGCAGAGAGTGGGTGAGCAGGAGAGTTGAGTCACTTCGCCCGTTGCCGCTAGGTGCAGTGAATAACGCCCTGCCAAATTATTCTTCTTTTTTTCTTGTTACTAATACTCGTCTTTTTTGTGATTTTTTTTTAAAAAATTTATGTTATTCCGGGGAAATTAGCCCCAATTATCTTTTGAAAATGTTGAAATTTGGGGGGGGATTCCTATGATGGCATGGAATCTTTGAGACCTGATTGTCTATTTTGATGACAATTATAAGCATCTTTTTCTGAGGGCTCCTATCCCAAATTCAGAAACTTTTTCTTTTCAATTTCGATGCAATTTCATTGATGACTAGTAGGTGTCGCCCTATTGTCATTCACCCATTTTTTATTTTTATCTTTATTTTTTAAATTAGAGATGATGATTGCACTGGGCTCTGAGCAGCTAAGTTGCTGCAAATTTTGATGGACAATGCAGCCTAGAAAGCTATTTCTGATCTTTTGCCTGTTTTTAACATTGATTGGACTAGCAAATTCTTTGATTCTTTCCCCATTATAAATATGACTTGGCTCAAATAGAAAATCAATCGTTAAGCTTGATACATGCCGGGAAGAGGAATGCGGGAAGTTTCACATGTTACCCTTTCTGTAATAAAATGGGGAAACATGTAGAGTCCAATAATAATTTTATCAAAAGATGTGAGGAAGATAAATTAAGAAAAGGGGGAATTAAGGGGTGATATTAACAATTTACAACTAGTCATGAAGTTAATATCACCGTGACGGAAATGACAGCTTGTTTAAGCTCCAAAGAAAAAAAAAAAAAAGGTACGAGGCAGACGCTCAATTAAATGCTTCTTGACCATGATCACTGACGAGTTTTAATTTGGCTAAATAATTTCAAGCTTATAAGGTTTAAGCCTTAAAGGTGAACTTCAATCGTGAGAGAGCGAGCGTAAGTTTTTGGTGGTTGTCGTGCCCCAATTTTTTCTTTCTGGTGTCGAACCTATCTAATTAATACCTAATCAAAGTGCCTGAAGTGACACAGATTTTGTCGTAAAGGTGAACTTCAATTTCATAAGAGATGTACCAAAAAGCATATAAAAATTTCAAATCCTAAAACTTTTGCAGAAAAGGAGCATATTCTATTTGATTGCTGCCACTTGACATCGCAAGCATGCACACATGTTCTCCATGGGGCAAGAAAGGGAACAGCTTCCTTCTCTTCCTCAAAATTGTGTTCGTTGTTTTACATAGCAGAAGTGCTTCTGCCATCAGTATAAAATTGTTTTAACGAACTGGTGCTGAAAAGAAGATTACAACAAAGTATACAACAAAACCAGCTAAGAGAATTCCAGCATAAATGAAGTTTTGTGAAGACTGCACCGGAAGTCTGTACTCAACGCTGCAACATTTCATTTGCTCTCTCTCACGGGCCAAAATATGGTCCACATACCTACGCGTAAAGCATGCAAACGATCACACATAGGTTGTTTAAACAGGAAGATGTAACTGAAAAAAAACCACTCGATCAAGCTGAAACTGGCAGGGTAACTTACTGCTCGGTGAATATGGAGCTCTGGAAAATCTGGGTACTATTCAAGTGTGCATCTTGTAGCCGATGATCGTAAAGCAGGGAAGACAGATCAACAAGCTGTTCTTCAAGGTTCTGTTATCCAAAGATGTGAAATTATTCTCGTAAAATTGCTTGTTACTTTCTAAGCTGAATGCAGTTAATTTCCTCGAGATAAACTTACATCCAGGTACTTTTCCAACCGCTCAACCAATTCATGCGGGAACGGTTCAGGCAAGGTGGTAGTTTTCTTATAAAACTTTTCCAGCCAGAGCTCAGTGCTTGACTTGTTCTTTTTACCCTTCACCGGTTCACCAAGAGGAGTTTTCAAGTACTCTGCAGCGAAAGCTTGGATAGCCTAGGAAAACACACGATTTGTGATAACAAGAACATTAAACCTTCTAACTTTGACCTTGCAAAGATCATATTAATCATGTTACCTCTGATGTATCCCTTATTCGGTGAAGGGCAGAATCAACACGTGCATAGATTGTGTTCCTCTGTGTACAATAAGTAATGAGGATAGATGGTCTTAAACAAATGTAAGCACGGTAGAGATGAAAAGGAACAAAATCACCAACTCCAAGAGGGACAAAAATACGAACAATATGCTGTTTCACTAATAATCTTAAAGAAATTCATCAATTTTCAAGGTAAATGGATGTTTTTCTTCATGCTAAACAAAGTATCAGCCAATGAAACAGTAAGATAGGACGTACCAGTGCAACATCCTGCAGCATTTGACTAATTCCTGAAGTATTAGAAAATGGTCCAAATGGATGACAACCAGCAGCCCAGAGCCAATTTACGATGGGCCTTTCATGCACATGAGACGCCTTTTCATATGGTGCACTCAATCCGCCTACAACAGAAGCCAGCCCCGCCAATATATGTCGCTGTGCTTGTGATGGAATAGCTTGCCTTCTTTCCAATTCCGAAACATAACTGCCAGAACATGCAAGGAGCCAAGCGAGATCTCATACAATTTTGTTGTAGGATTGGACAAGACAAATTCAAATAGACTCTCATCACAGTAACAAAATAGTTAGAGACATGTTTGCCAAATTATCTGGTTTTGGGTGAAGTTTCGAGAGGATTTCAATTGGCTATAAAACATTGACAATGCAAACCAGGAATCTTTTTCGCATAAAATGTGTTGCAGCAAGAATGAGCTGAATCTGAAGATGCTAGCAATTCAACAACAATAAATGTTTGCAACAATTAGCATGTCACTGACTAAATGAGGAATACATGATGACTAACCTCAACTGTATCTTTTCGCTTTGATGCTGAAGGACAATAATTACTTCATTACTTGTCCATACAAAACTTTCATCCTCCATCATAAGATTTTCATCAACATCGGCTAGTGATAGAACAAAGCTGCATAGAATAAATTAAAAGATTATAAAAATGCTTCAGTAGGGTAACCAGGAGTCTTTTAGTACATTAACCAAACAATACTCAAACAGTACTACCAAAAGACAATTGAAGGCAAAGCTCATTTATTTCCTGCTTTGAACAAAGAACATTAAAACCTGATCATTACCAATCATGAAGTGAATTTATTATGCAGCTTTATTCTGTTGGGATAGTATACATATGGCTAATTAAGGTGTACATGCATTCAAGAATGCCAAATCCAAAGCATACAAGTTATGCTTTAGTAGTTACTCCATGATTGAATTGAAAAACGGCCACTTTAACATTCATTCACAAAAAATACCAACCATGCCTTTAATAAAACTTGTATCGCATGAAACTACTTTGAGACGACATTGATCAAGACTATTTGAAGAGATGGATTTTGTGCTCACACTGGAATAACTCTAGTTCCATAGGTCCGGTACAAATCCCCTTGTTTCTTCATCTCTTTTCTCCGTTTCTTGTCCTTTCCCCATTGGCCATAAGTAGCCCAGATAGGTTTGTGTTTTAGTAGGGAATCACTTGAGCTATCACTTTGATCCACCCAGTTCTGGAGCAAAATATTTGACAATGAAACTTTAGCAAAAAAGGTTGGTTTTCTTTTGTTGGTTTTTTTTGGGGGAGTGGGGGGGGGGGGGAAGGGTGTACGACCCAACAAAACAGACATCATATATAAAAAACTGTCTAGAAGCTACTTTCCAACATAAAGATGAAGCTTCACAAAGATCATATTTTTCAACACAACTTGTATATGTTTGATTATTCGGTGCCAACCTGTCTGAGGAAAAATTTGCTTGAAAGGGATGGATCAGACACCTCGAGTAGGCCAGCAGCAAGGACATCAGCTGACCGCTCCATTTCCTACAGATAGGACTTTCAACATAGGTCATTGTGTGGAAACCAAGCAGGTAAATTTGGATGATCTGCTGATAAGCTCTAATAGACAAATATGAAGTGTGAATAATGTTTCGCATACGGTGCAGAAAGGACATAGGAGAAATTAGGATGTCATGGAATAAATCAGATGAAAAGCAGAAATGCATGTTTGTTAGTTCAAATTTGAAGTATGTCATGACAACAAACATATATGCGACATAAAACTTAGAATCCTATCCAAAGAAAACTTGCATGCATCATAAAATGGTGTTGCCATTCAATTAGGATAAATTTGAAGAGAACAAATTAAACCTCTTTCAGAATAGCACCATCCAGATATGTCTTTGTATGCACATGGAAGCGTCCATCCTTCTTGGTTTCTTGAAGGGAATGCCCTCTCATTGCTTTTGAAACAGCAATAGCCAACTTTTCATGGTGATGCAGCGGATGTACACCTCCTACTATTACTACTTCCTCACCCCGGTGAACCATTTTCTTAACCTGAAAAGAGCATCACACAATGCTCAATTAGGCTATACACTTATCAAGATTTCTCTAAACATAGAGCACAAAGAGGAATGAAGAAATTTCATATCTTAAAATCTTGTATCTACCAATTTAATATAGACATAAATCTCTAGTTATGGTCACAAACATTTCAAGGCATGCAGCTCTAAACTTTCTAACACAAAAACTAAGAGAACTCAACTCCTGGATAGACATCGACATCTCTCAATCACTTCTGCAAAGAGAATTAATGATTCTGTTCATCATGGTCAAAGTATTTCAACAAATAAATGGTAACCACCTTTTTCAACAAAAATCAGCACTAAATATTGGTTTTTGCATACTTGTAACAGGTGACAGTGTGCAGAATCCAAGCTGGGAACAAGCGGAGAGAAATGTTGAAACAGTTCTAGGATGCAAAGAATACCAATGAAAGAGGGTTTGCTATAATCAAAAGACATAGCAAAGACTGGCAGAGAATTTGGTCTGCAGGGCAAAAAGCACGAACTCTTAAATTAATGTTTACCCATGACAGTACCAGATGTATTTAACACCTAAAGAACAACTAGATCTACAGATGGATAAATATAACTTTCTGCCAAAGCAGCCTGATTCATGGGCAATTAAAGAGGGTAAGGAAGTTTTAGCCAATAGAAAATCTCAAAAATGGAGTATCAAAAGGCCTACATCTATGCATTCAATACTCTAAATAGCTAGCTCAAATGATATTGAAATTTGCACATTATCAAAACAGTCCCCCAGAGGACTTAAGTTCGAACCATCAATCTTCATGTTACAGCCTCAAAATCCATAAACACTATGAAAGAGAACTTCCAACAGATAAAAATCAAATACTCTCTCAAAGAAAATATCTCACCTCAGCCTCAATAGCTTCAATATTAATACTGTAATTGTGGCCTTTCTCCATGATATTGTAACGATTATGATTTTGGAGGACAATTATTGGTATAAGCAACCTCGTTGCCATATCAACAGTTTCAAACCTGGTCCAGGATCATAAGTGAGTGTTTTAAGTATAGAAATGTTGCAACTATTCCTTTATCTATCACACAAAGCTCATTAAAGTGAACAAAAAAACGTGAGATTATTGAGATGTTCTGAATATTAATGCCCATTCAAATATCAACAGATTATACCTAACATCCGGAGCAATAACATGCTCAACTGTGGTAGCAATCAGAGCACCAAGCTGCCCAACAAATATATCATGTGCAGAATGCTCACTCACTAAATTTGATCCTCTTGGAAATATGACGTTTTTCAATCGAGGTAGTGTTTTAGAGCTAACACTTCCTTCTTCAGTTTCAATTTTTCCATATGTGCAAGGGCCAGCTGAGAGGTCAATCACAACAAACCTGCAATTATGACAATGTTGTCAAGTTTGCACCAATGATGAATCAAGCAACTTGCTAATGCATGGCTTATGTCCAACACATCAAAGTTATTACAGAAGACACAGTCTTATTCTTGCAAAACAGCCCCTCAGATAAACAAGTCTAAAAACAACTCCCATGAATTGTCAATTGCAGATTGAAGCACACAGGACAATTTTTCTTGTGCACAAATAGATAGGTCTTTGACAGGTAAATACTTCCATTATGAAGCTTCTATGAATTATACCTGCCAGAACTCAGCCAAACCTGAGTTGCTCCCCCTCCATTATAACGATATCGATAGATGTAATCACCCTCTTGCTTTTGCAGCTCTTCCTCATTTAGCTGTGCAATTCTTCCATACATCAAACTGTCAAGATCGATATCCTTGTTCCTTGGATCAACTCTTACCTATACAGAAGAAAACCAAGATTCAAAAGAAAGAAACAATTCTTAGAGCCCCATCAATTGCTATGATGAAGATTGAAATGTTATTTTATGAAACAATTCAAGGAAAGCATTACACAGTTCTGAGTTAACAGAAGCAATAATAAAAAAAAACTAATTCCTTGGCAATGATATATTATCTCAACATTTTAGGGTGGATAAACAATACCTTATCAAAATTGACAACAAAAATTGCAGTTGGCCAAGGTCTGTCCATTTCTTCCACAGAATGTCCTCCATTTTCCATGTCAAACAGGAAGGAATACAGATTCTGAAACTCTGCCTCAACAACTGTTGCATCCACCTCAAACAAAGGAACTTCCCTTCCAAAATCAGCCTGCGCACCAAATAGCTAAGTTGGAATTATCGCCTAAAAAACTGCAAAAGTAGAAATTGATACTTAAGACTAGGTAAATAGATGTTGTGACCTCTCTGGCTGTGCCAGCAGGAAGCATTGCTTCTTTTAATGCTCTCTCAAGGGCGATAAGTTCTGGCTGCCCAACCTGTTGAAAAAGTGAGTGTTAAAGCTAAAAAGGAAAGAGCAAAAAAACATAAAGTGAAATAACTATTTGTCTTGTTAACATCTAACTTGACAGAGATTTCAACTACATGTCCTGTTGAAGTTCATTACATGTTTTAAGGTGTGAAGCAGTCATCAGCATTGGTAAAACATGGATAGAAATGGCAATTCGGGTGGGTGCCCATGGGGGGTTGATGGGGCGGGGGTCAAATTCTCCCCCCATTAAAAAACGGGGCGTGGGAGCATACCCCTGCCCCATCACCCACCTGAAAAAAATAAATGTATATTATAATTACATATATAATATATTTAATATTGTTAGTTATAATAATTATGTTATTAGTTATAAGTGTCAGATTATGTATATGTAATATAATTAATACTAATAATTATACATTTCTACTAATACAAATTACTGATCAGTTGTAGATTTATACTAAATTACTATTACATATACACTTATTCTATTAGCCCCTGTGGGAGGCAGAACAGGGGTGGGAGGGGCGGGGAATGTTTGGGCAACGGGGTGAGGGGCGGGGGATCACCCCATTGCCATTCCTAAACATAGAAACTCAATTGGAGCTAAAGTTAAAGCCTTTGAACAGGAAACAGTTGAATTTTGTTGTGCTGCTTCCATTGTAGCTCTGATAATCGTTGCAGTCTTTGAAGAGCCAAGCAAGTTATTTTATGGCTAATGGGAGCTCTTTTTGCATCTGCTGTCTGTATAAAACTTATTCACCATACCTCACAACTACACATAGCTGGAGCAGTGGAAAGCAACAAGACCAAGATATATGTATAGCTAGTAATCTTGTCTGCGCTATTACAATTCTTCAAAAAAAAGCATATAAAATTTTGAAAATTTAAGTTAAATGATTCTTACAGGGAATACATTATACACGATGTGATGCTCTATATCAAGAGGCTGGCCTGTCTCAAGGCATGACAGCCTATGAGATGCGAAACTGACTCTCATAAAATCCTCTAACTTTTGAGAATCAATGGTATACCTATAGCCTCCGTCACCATTAAAACCAATGAGGACAATATTTACTTCAAGGGGTACTTGAAACGGAACCTGCATGATCCAGAGAATAAAGTTAAGTCCCGGATTCAAATAAAATTGTTCTCAACAAGAATAAAGCAGATGTTAGTTTTGGATACAAAGAAGAAAGTTAAAATTCAATGCCTTTTCACTTTGAGATGCAAAGGGAATGGAAAAAAAAAAAGGAAAAATATAGAAATTTATTTCCTAAATTAAAGACAAAATGCTTGTAAAACAGAATTCATCCCTTGTGATTATGAAATGAAAAAGAGAAATAAGTGTGAAGCTTAATCACAACCACGAGGTTGAACAATGAAAAAGCAGCACAGAAAAAAGCTGCTTAACTGCAGACTGCACTTTCTTGAGAACATTAAGTACAAGTCAAAATTAATCACACTGCCGTTTAACAAAGCCTAAAACCATAGAATTGAAATGATCATAATTCTACTACCCTGAAAGAAATTATAGTTCAAAGCTAAGCGAATAAAAGTTGCAAACAATCAAATCACTCACATAAAAAATTCCAGCTAGCAAGCTGTATTATCTAGTAGAAAGGCCGAAGTTCCAAGCAATTAACCAAAGGAAGCTAAAAAGAAAAATATCTAAAAAGAAAGAATCACTGAAGAATGAATAGAAGACATCTCCAAGCAGAAAAAAACACGGAAACAAACATAGAACAAAAACAGTATACCTCGGCGCGAGAATGCAGCATTTGACGGACTTCAGATCGGACGGAATCTTTGACATCCTGAAAGGCTCCATGATGCCACTGCAGATGCCCTGCTTCTCTTCTCACATAAGCTTTGGGCGTTGCCGCTTCAACCCCGATACAACTAGTCTCCTCCTTCACTACCATCGCTATTAATATCAAAATCCCCAATATCAAACATTTGTTGCTCCACCTTGCTCCTCCTCCTCCTCCTCCTGCTGCTGCTCCTCCTATTAGCATCTTTGTCTTTTATTTTATTCCAAATACTGATAACAAAATTACAATCGCTCTTTTGATTTTTCTTCTTCTGTGTTTATACTAGACTGGTGTCTCTCTTCGCTCTGCGTTTCAATGGGGCTTCTGTCCAAGCCAAGGAAGTCAAAAACCCGTTTATTTATTTATTTTAATAAAATTTTAAACCGGGTCTAAGCCGTGGTTAACTCCGATCTGGTCTAACCGAAATATCCCCAATTATTGTTTTGTTATCGCATGTCGGATGAAAGATTCAGGCTTTATAGCTAGTTTGGGAGTTTAGGAAAGAAAAGAAAAGAACAGAAATCTTAAGTTAGAAAAGAAAAGAAAAGAAAAGAAATGATTATAATATCTTTTCATGTTATTTGGGAGTTTTGGAGAAGAAAAGAGATGAAATAACTTTCCTTTGTTTGGAAGGGAGAGAATTGAAAAGATAAGTTTCAATTTTACGTAAAAACCCTTAAATCTTAAGATACCATGAGAATTTTATTAGGTTATATAGTTATATTTTAATCTTTTAAGGGTAAAAATGGCATATGGTATAATTCATTTAACTCACTCCACTTTCTCACGTTTTCCGCCGATTTTGGGCAGAAAGTTTTTCTGACGTGGAAGGGAGCTGACATCCTTCCGTTTCTTTTCAATTCTTTCCTATCCAAAGTCCCAAATGTGAGAAAGATTCAACTTTCCTTTGTAATCTTTTCTTTTCTCACCAAATCTGCTCTTCCAAACTAGCTATTAGTGTAGCAGAGTTTTTAGATTATATTTTGAAGTATTTTCAAAAAATATTTTGGGATATTTAAGAGTAGAAGAGTTTCTAAAATATATTTTGAAATATTTTTTAAAATTTTAAACTAATTTTTAGATTATCTTTTAGAGTACTTTTTAAAAATTTATATTGTATTTGAAAAATTAATTTTTGAAAAACACTCCCATCCAAACAGAGCATCAGACTTTATGAAATTTGTCAATGAGAAATGAGTTACGGCTCATAAATTGTAAAGAACGAATATTGTCAATAAAAATAATGAAATTATCCTTATTTGCATATTCAAGAACTTATTATATGGGCATACATCATATATACACATTCTCAGGTTATGTATATTAATTTAGATATGCATATTTTGATATACACAAACATTTATTGAAATCCACATTTATAAAAGTCGTTGTTCAAAAATTTATTTTGTGTTTCTTTTTTGAGGTTGATATGTTCATAGTCATCATATTGAGTCGGTTTGGATAGTAAATTATTTATATAAATTTATCTGAGTGCATCGATACACATATGCATTTTTCAAACATGGTAAAAACTATGTAAAATGACAAGGAGAAAAAATGGTGAGACAAAATTTAAGTTAGAGGACCAATTTCTCTCCCTTCTCAAAAAAAAAAACAGAGGCTGTCATTACAGTTTCAAGTACTACGCCACACCCCCACTAGAATAAAATTTTGATATTTAGCTCCATTACGTTTATTAATGCTTTCACTTGTAAGTGTACATTCCACATTCACTAAATATTCAAACCACGCATGAAGACCAAATTCGATTTCAATCTCGTATGCATAAACTCACAAAGCAGTTCAAGAATTCAATCAAAAGATACTGAGGAGTCCAATTGGCAATGATAGTGCACTTAGGTCAACAATGCGATTCAAGTGAAGAAACACAGGAGACACCGAGGAGTGTTCATTTTAAATGGACTAAACCGGCTTTTTGACTAAGACTATTCTGATCTTGGGTTGTGTTTGGATTGCATTTTCTAGGATTTTTTTAGAAAAATTACTGTAGCGATTTGATGTATGTGAGGAAAAAAGGTAATAGAAAAATATATTCACGGAAAACGACGTAATTTTTTCATGGAAAACGGCTGTCCAAACAAGGCTACTGTAGTATTCGGCTTTGGATAAAACTCATCTCCAAAAAGCCATCTCTTCATCAATTGGTCTACTGTAAAAAAATACTAGTATATGCTACGGATGAAGGCTCTTTGCCATGGAGAGTAAGGGTAACCAAACAGAGCCGAAGAGCTAGAACTGGCGGACTGCCGAGGAACATCAATCAAAGGAGGAATCTTCCCGGAGACAGCACTACTTGGAATATTTTCTGACTTGTTGAAGTTCTTGCAATACGGACAAATTTGAAACCTATTCAAAGCTGATTGGTAGAAATTAAAATTGGCTTAAAATGAGAAGCTGCCATGCATTATAGTTAAACTGACGACTGAAATCAAGAAAGGCTTTCACTCTGTATCACGAGCAGGAACTACAATTCTACCAAATTAAGACCCTCAAAAGCGATGCAATGTCAAGCAATTTGAATACCACCTGATCATTCGACCATATCTGCAAAAGAGCAATTAGATCTGACCGTTATATTCTGCCATGTAAGAATTGAGTTAAGACCATCATCAGTTTCTGGCCCCATGATCTTGGAAACAAATATATCTAGTCAAACAGAAAATTATAACTGTTCTACTCCCGTCTACTTCCTCCTCTACACCATTAAAACGAATTTTGATGTCAACAACGTTACCAGTCTTCATTCAAAAATCTTCTTCAGGACCTTCAAAATTCTGCTTGATATTCCTTGTTTGGATTCTTCCGCACTTGACCGAGACTTCACTGCATCTGACGTCGCTTCTTTTTCTTCTCTCATGCCTTCCAATGGTAATTTCTTCATTTTTGGTGGAGAAGTGTCAATCCCATGGAAGGCCGACCTAAGATCCAAATGCATCTTCTCCAAATTTGCCTTAAATTTGCTTGACACTGGAACAGAGGACAATGAAGCTGATACGCACTCTTGATATTGGCCAACGGTAGCATCACCATTTATATAAGCCCTGATAGCCGCCAATATAAAATCTCCACGTGCTCGAAAATGTTCTACAACAAAACTCTCAAAACCCTTTGATGCCTTTCGCAAATTGTACTGCATTGTCTTACAAGACAAGATAAAAACCTCTTCATTATAAGCCATTGATTTTTTGGTCCAACGTTCAGCCTTGCTGTACAGTCCAACTTCACGTCCAGGCTCATTGAAGTATGGCTTACTGTTAAGCACAAGTCCTTGAATGGAGACCAACAGCTGAAGAATGGTGGACTTAGCAGGAGTCCATAACTCCACACCTCGACCGGTCCAAGTATGGATCAAACTCAAGCAAACCGTCCCGTTTGAATATAGATTGGGATTTAAACGCAGGCCATGGGCATGATAATACACTTTAGGAGGTTGGTTTGGATAATCAGAAGGCAGAACAATGTCAAGGAAGAAAAGACCATCATGATAAGGAGTTCCAGCAGCACCAATGATCACAGCTCGAAGCAAGTCAATTCTCTGCTCATAAACTCGTACATAAATGGAGTCAGGAAGATCTTTCTCAAGGATTTTCCACTCTTTTGCAATTTTCTTCGACACGGCACTTGTTGAATCGTTGAAGCAGCCTTGAGCCTTTTTGGACTTGTTAGAATGAATGAAGTAGTGATCTGAATGAGCTGAATCACCTGATAAAATGTCGAACTGTGGAAATTCGATGGTGTTGGCAGCAACTTTGTTGTCACCTGATCAACAGAGAAATAAATAGCAAGTACTGATGAAGATTGTAATATGCAGAGAGAAGAAAATCAAAAAGAGTACTGATGAGTCCTGGTTCATCCCTCGATCCTTTTTAACAAGTTGATGTGCGTCATATGACTAACTGAAATAGCATTGAATGCATTAAACCATCAATATCTCCTAAGTTAAATAGTAAATATTTGCCCCCAAGAATTAGGCTAGGTATATAGAAAAACAAAATCAAGGTAAAACATCTACTAAACAGAGTTCCTGCAGTAACAGATCAAGCCATTAAAAATCCTCCTAGAAGATCTCTTATACAAAATGAATGAGAAACATAATTTGAACACCACCAAAGTAAGAGCTCCACTAAAACATGAGCATCTCAATCAATTAAACTGTACGTACGCCCACGGATAATTTAGCAATTTACTCACCGCCCTGCTTTTCTAATTACCCACACACAGCTCAAATTAAAATCCAACAGCGATATTCAGTTGTTTAAACACACAAAACAAAAGGAAAAAAAAGAAAAAAACTTTTGTGCACTGTATCAAGCTTCCAAGACAAGCCCACGTCATATCATTCAATAAAGTCGAATAATTTACACTAACAAATTTTCCACTAATGCTTTTCCTTTTCCAGTTTGTTTTTGGTAGCCCATGAGAATTTGCATGATTATTTGCACAGCGAAGAAAATTTTTTTACTATAGAACACCGGAAAGAACAAAATCAATGCAGTATCATCGAGCAAAGTGGAAAGGGTTTACCTTGGGCCACTTCTCCAAATTATCCACATATTGAACTTAAATGACAAACCAAGCATACTTGAAGTTTTATCAAGACACAAAAGGTTCTTGTCTTTAAAGCAAAAATAAAACAAAATTTAAACTTTAAGATAAGAAAAGAGTAAAAAAGTTTCCTTTATTTTCCGTACCCCATCACAAGTGGCATGATCATCTGCACGAAGAAAAAGGAAGAAAAAAGGAAAAGGGTTCACCTGGGGCCATCTTTTCACAACCCTTACTGCTGCAAAAACCTAGAAAAAATTACCTAGTCGGCTTGCAACAGGGAACCCTCTCACATTGTGTGAAGACGAGCAGTCCAATAGATAAAAAATTGTTGAAGGTGGCAAAACTAGGGCCTGTTTGCTTACTAAGAATTGTGGGGATCCAAAGAAAACTAGGACCGCATAACTGAAAAGGCAAACGGGATGGTCAATTTCACGCAAGCATTCATGAAATTGGAAGTTGGTGTTTTCTTTCTTAACAAGCATTCTGCCTTCCCGTATTTGGTTATTTGCTAAATTTGCTGCCAAACAATTTTTTTTTTCTTTTTTTTTTTTCGTCTTCTTTTATTCTCCATCCATTTGGGCCAAGCAGGACATTGAGGGTGGGGAATAGGATGGGCTGAAACAGTACAACTCCATTCCCATCTCTTCCCAGTTTGAGTCCACGACAACTTAATTTTACACAAGTTTGGACATGAAAATAGATCCAGCTAAGGAAGCCATCATGCTGGAAGCCTTTAAAAATAGAATGAAATAGGGAGCTGAACTAATTGAGTCGTGTGTAGAAATTCTACTATTCTTTTTTGGGTATCTGATAATTTTAATTTAATAAATTTTTATCCCATTATTCAATAATTTGAGCTTCTAAAATCATCTAGTGGTTGATATCTCTTTTTAATTGATCCAACAATGAATTGATACCCATAGAACTACCCACTATTTTGTTTATTTTTCCTTGTTTTTTTTTTTCGGTTCTTTATACGAGCATTCAATTGTTCATGGCCTTGGCTTGACTTTTCTTGGAGCAAGGCTAAAACGAGAATTTAAACAAACCCTACACTCACTCCCTTAAGTCCCAACCTACCGAAATAACTGATGATTGAAACTAAAAGGTACTCTTAAGAGGTTGCCAATTCTGTGATGGCATCTTATAAAAGGCCGCAGCCCATAGGGGTGAGCCATATGTTGCTGGTGGGTCTCTCTGTGCTTTAATTCCTTTATTGTCAGATGAAAAACCATTACAAAGTTCAAGTCGAATTCAATACCTATTATTACATTGGTGGAAAAAAAGTACAAAAAAAGGGAACAGTACACATACCGAAGAAAGTTCGGACCATTTGGCCAAGTAAACATGCGCGGTTAAAAGCTAGATTCTCAGAACATCAAAGCCTCTATAAATGCATTCCCGTTTCCCTGTTTTACTTAATTGTAGAATCAAGATTTCATTTTCCAAGCCAACATCTATCTATCCTTTGAGGACGTATTAAGGGACTTAAAACAACTTATTTTACAACAGACAATCAAGTGACTTGTTAACATATCTACAACTTGGATGGAGATTTCTTTGCACTCCGACCTGCAATGAATTCTTGCATTTTCTTGAACTGCTCCTTAGTCATTCCATTGTAATAGTCATGCGCCCTCTCCTGAGCAAAGCATGTAACAGAGCAAAATATTAGATCATTTTCAGAATACAAAAGTTTGTCAACTGTGCCACCGATCAATTTGCCGCTGGAAATATGCCAATCAACTGCATACATGAAGTCCTGTTCCAAAAAAAAAAAAAATGCAGACTTCTCAAAGATAAGTGATTTGTTGCTAGAAGATCTGAATTCCACAAAGACTCTTCTCTATAATGTTACTCATTTTCATTATGAGCCTCTGCGGTTAGCCCATGATCTCCAAATAGCTGCAGCGTTACGAGTCAGCTGAGTAACTTAAATTTATGAATTCCTAACTTTCCCATCTAGATTCTTTTTAGTTAAATACTTAGGACCGTTTTCAAGGTTAAGCACACAATCAACTGTCTGGACCCTGCTAAGTACTAAAAACATAAAGAGGAGGCAATCAAATGATTAAGTTGGTTATGATTAAGCATTATTTGAAGGCTGCAGCATCCTATTAGCTAACTGCTTTGAAAGACCAGCCCAAACCATTTCAAACATAGAGGTATCCTCTTCTAGCTTGTGCAAAGCGGGGAAAGAGGTTTGGTATTCCAATTAATATTGTCTACCCCTACAAAGCATGATAATTTAAGAAATAGATTGATGAAGCGCAACACACAGAGATACCACAGTATGTTGACAGCAAATGATATGCATATATAACTTAGTTTAACACTTGACTTTTTTATACAATAACAAACTCAACAGCCCTAAACAAGACCATTTTAGCCATGTTGTTTGGTGAGCTTTGACAACACTAGCACTCAGAATTAAGCCACTGGAATTGGCCATATAAAAGAATGAGCTAGTACGGTGACATAGTGGCCTAACCAAATAAATTCTAAGAAAAACAAAATGGGTAATGAACTCTTACGGGTGTATTGAATTAAACTACAAATAATTTCTGGGGTTATAAACTCCTTCAGTATCAGTGTGATTGATCAACAAACTTAAGCACTTAAAGTTTTGGGAATTTATTAGCCACTTCACAGTAAACCATTAAGCAATCCCCTTATCCTTCTTATGATACATTTCTGGGTTACATGCGAGTATCTCCAGGTAAGTGCATGTGCATAGGCAATCCAGAAGAAGATGAAGTAGAAAAAGTAGGACAGATAACCACCTTTTCTAGCACAAGGGCATGAGCCAAGTCTTGTTTGAATCCATCATTTATAACACTCTTGTACCTCAAGACAAGGTCTTGATTGTTCTTAATAATGGCTTCTGCTATTTGTCGAGCTTTCTTCAAGAGTTCACTTCCTTCAACTACATGATTTACCAAACCCCATTTCTCAGCTTCTTCTGCAGTTACAGGGGTTGCAGTCAGAGATACTTCACGGGCTCTATTGGGCCCTATGACACGGGCAAGCTTCTGAGATAGACCCCATGAAGGAAATATTCCAAATCTGTAAGAGAGTTGATCCAACAATATTAATCAGAATGCGCAGGATAGTCATGAACGTAAACACATCCAGCTTTAACTTAGAGAAGTTGAAGAGAATGAACGGGAAAACATCATATGTAAAAAGTTGCAACAAGAAACTTTGACCCCTAAGTCTTCATATTACACGTCCTATGTAGTCACATTGTTATCTCTCAGACAAAAACAGAAAACCAATTGTATGAACCAAGCAGAACAGACGATCCAAATTAGGTGGTGGGTCAAGATCAAGAGTGATTCAGCGGAGTCTCAATCTCGGCCAAACCAGTTAGTTCTACTCAGCATAAAACTGATTCATGACACTGTCAAGCTTCCTTTTTACTTTCTTCCTTCTTCGGGTAGAGTGTTAGAAAGTTTAAATCTTTCTACTTGTGTCCCTTCAACATTTACCAACTTGCTTAAGCTGGCCTTACAACATCTCCATCAATTGGTGATGCTTTGATCTCTCAAGTCAAGTCAGACTTTCAACACATTAATCACTCTCCATTGATCCTCCAATTTACAGAAGTACTAATATAACTTAACCAGGTTTTAGCTGTGAATATCACTCAGCTACATTCGGTTCCGATTGTCCCCATAATTCTCCCCGAATTTTCCCTCCCAGCGTACCCTTTAAGGAGGGGGGAAAAAGGAAAAAGGAAACCGATATTTTAGCACAGATATGTGCGTTCTACAATAAAATACTGAAAAATTACACTGAATCGGGATTATTAATCGAAGCAATTGACAGCAGCATCGAAAGAAAATGCACATAAAAGAATAAGAATTGGGGAAAAAAATTAAAAGGAAACGAACCTGGCATGGGTATCCATAAATTTAGCATCTGTAGAAGCAACCAAAATATCACAAGCCAAAGCAATCTCAAACCCAGCTGTGACAGCAAACCCTTTAATGGCTCCTATAATGGGCTTCTTGCAACGCTCCATTTGAGCAACTGGATCGGATTCCATATCCTTGACGTCCCCCTTAAAGACATCTTCCGCAGCAGTCAAGTCCACCCCAGAACAGAATGATCGACCTGACCCGCAAAGAATAATAACCCGAACTGACTCTTCCGCGTCTAGCGACTTGAATGCTTTGGCAAGATCCTTCATCATCTGTCTGGTGAGCGAGTTCAGACTCTTGGGACGGTTAATTGTGACGACAGCGACGCCCCCTTGTCCTCGGTTCACGACTATCAGGTTTTCCGAAGATGTGCCCGCCATTATTTTCACTTTTCCGAAGGGCGCAGGTGAAAACTAATGGACTACTAATATGTATAGTCGTATAATAATTAGATTAGATTGTTGGAGGGTCGAAATGCGTGCCCTATCGGCTGTTGAATTGAATTAGCTGACGTTACACTTCAAAAAATAATAATAATAATAAAATTAGTTGACAGCGTGGAGTACCTAGGAATCGGTGTTGTAGTTATCCCAAAACAAAACAGCTAACAAACGTCATACCTGGCCGTAGAGCTGTTAATCGAGCCGAGTATTTGGCTGCCGAGCTCGACTCGAGTTTAATTCGAGCCGAGCTCGACTCGAGCTCGTTAGGAAAACGAGTTTTAAAATGTGTTCGAACTTGACTCATTAAATGTACATGTGGCTCGAACTTGACTCGTTTATCACAAACGAGTCGAGCTTCACGAGCTCGAGCTCGAGTTCGTGCAAATTAACCTTAATAAAAACCTATAATTTTTAATTTTTATAATTTTGATTTCTAAAATGACAAATATGTCCTTCATTAACGAGTTCTAACGAGCTATTCGAGTATCAAACGAGCCGAGCTTACTCGACTCGTTAACTAAAAGAGTATGTTTCGAGCTCGAGCTCGACTCGTTAACCAAAATTAACGAGTCGAGCTCGAGCCTTAACGAGTCGAGCTCTAACGAGCTTTCGAGTTACTCGATTGACTTAACAGCTCTACCTGGCCGTTCAATTCTTATGCATCTGAACTAAAAGGTGACAATTAATGAGTTTATTTGGATGGGAGATTATTTGAAATAATTATTGCAATATTTTTGTGATGTGATGTATATGATATAAAAATGTGAATGAAAATTACGTGTATAATGTAAGCAAAATACAGAATTTGAATGTTTTTTTTTAAAGTCTTGTAATCCAAACACGTCCATTGTTGATGATAGAAATGAGAATATATTAAGCGAATATAAGATCATCTCGGGTTCTTCTGGATTGTAAATTATTTGAGATATTTTTACTGTAACACTTTTTGTGATGTGATGTATGTGAGATAAAAAGGTAACTGAAAAGATAAAAAGATATATTGAAAATTGTAACGATGATGTAAGCAAATATATTTGGGCAAATAATCTCTTGTCCAAACACATTCATTAATATTAAGCGCAAGACAAAACACGTTTCTTGACAAATTAGTTACTACAAGTATTGTAGACTGTAGTACACGAACTACAGTGAATGCCGTGGTCCTCTGAATTGAGATATAGCCATCATCTTCCTTTGATTCGTTTAGGCACAAGAATATAATTACAAATTTCTGCTTCAAAAACGAATTAGAATCTTGTGATTTCTTCTGGCTAAATATTCATACTAACTAGTAAGCTGATGCTTTTGAGCGGTAAAAGTAACAGATAATAAGTCTTTCATTTCAATGCATAAGAATTTTGATTATCGTTTGAATGCACAAGGAATTCCATAACTCTTTGATAATGAGCGAATTGATTCACCCAACAAAAAAGGAAAAAAAAAAAAAAGAAGAACGAAAGAACGAAAAAGAAAAGGAAAAAAAATGCATCATCCTTCGAATGCAATTCAACATTCTGAAGATGTAGTCAATTTGATGAAATTAATTGTCTAATGTTCATCGGCCAAACGTCCCCAGAGCCACCGTCAAGCAGACGCTTAGCTATAAAGCTGTTAGCAGCATCTGTTGGATGATATGGATCCCAGAACACATACTTTGATCTGTCTGCACAAATTTTAGATGCTGGACCGCATGGAATTAGGCCCCCAAATCTCCCAGCAACGTAGCAGCAAGCTGAATCTGCATTCCCGAACCCTGTTTATGGAAAGCAAAGAAAGGATACGCTGCTGATCAGTACAATGTTAAGCACAATTAAGGTGGTGTTCCATGACAGCATTTGCTGCTGTAATTCTGAATGATAAGATGTTGCTTACCATAGGAGATGTAGTTCTGGATCAAATCATCTACAATGCGATAGGCATCTGCATAAATGAGTTTTGATCCCTTCAGATTAGAACGAAGCTCTGTTACTAGATCCCTCAACTGGCTATTGAACAACTGAGCTAGCTGATTAGGGAAGGCAACACAGCCTTTTCCAGAAGATGGATTTATTGCCCTCTGATATGGGATGCAGCCAATAGGTCCTACATTAACTACAACGATCTTTCTAGCACCCATGTTGTAGAGCCTCTGGGAATGTTTTAATCACATCAGAAAAATGTATTGTATGCCTAGCATCTACAGTACGATAAACAAATGGAATTGCTATTTGCAAATGGGAGTCCTACCGTAAGTTGAGTTCTATATCTTGTAATCAAATCTGCTACGAAGGTTTCTGGAGAGACCAAATTTTGCTGAACTTTTGAGACAACGGGCACCAAATAGTTGTTAATGAAGTCATTTGATCCCATTGTCACTGAGAAGAGTGCATTTTGAAGCAATTTCATTGTCATGGGAGCACCTATTGTTGAAATTATGTACTCCTTGGTATTGGCAAAGTTGTCTAGTTGAGCATCAAAGTTGATTCTACCGACCTGTCGTAGCAATGCAGATTGGTAATCAATTAAAATAGGCGGATTGGAATGCTCAAGTTTCAGGCTATGTTCTGTCAAGAAATTCATGTGTGTTTTCGCTACATGTTTGTTTCATCCAAATGTGCATTAGAACATGTGCAGGTGGATAATAAGAATCTCACAAAAATCTTTCCAGTGTGATTCAGAATCCCCCCTCCACCAGAAGCATAATTAACACCCTGCAGAACCACCGGACCAGCTGTTGTCGGCGCCAAGAATGGAGGAGTAAAGCCTTTGATTCCTACTTCCTCTCCTGGTAATACCAAAAGTATGCACATGAAATGGTCAGCTGGTAGTACTTTTGGCCATTGAAAAGAAAAGAAGATGACACCTAAATCAGCTTCCAATGCCATCATCAAGTATTAACCAGACAATTGGAATGTGGCTACCAATTAAGTTGGCAGACAGCAAGCTGAAATAGTTCAGGACGGACACCTCACCTAAAATATCAACTATTGTTCTTCCATTTGTGTATCTTCCTGTTGGCTTACCAAAGTCGATGCCATTTGGTACAAAATTAGCTTTTGAGAGAGACACGATGTAGTTGTTGTTGCCAACATCAACCAAGGAATCTCCAAAAACAAAATTAGCAGGAGGAGCAACTTCACAGAAGCAGGTCTTCAACCGAACAAAAAGGGCTAAGAGTTGAAACAAAATCCCTGCTGCAAGTTTCCTGTACGATAGATAATCCATTAGCAGGAAAACCACTGAAGTTTATTCTGCTGTAGTTGTATGAAGATTTGATCTAAAATTTCCTTTTTTCTGCTGCACTAACTTCCAACTGCTAAGCTGCTGCTTAAACTTAAATAAACACCTCAACTGGGATTCGAGAAACAAGAAAACAGATACATGTATAAGGCAGAAAGAATTGCAATGGCTAAGTTTTCTAACCAAATATTGTATCTTGAACACACAATGTATCAAAGAGAAATCCAACGACCCAAGATAATTTGTGCAATTGGTTGATCAAATTTTCCTTTCCCAAGACAATGATTTTTGCAAGTAGTTTATCCACTATCCAAAGTGTGAAACGAAAATGAGTATCAAGATGAAGCTACCAGATTAGCAGATTAGCAGATTTTGTTCAAGAACATACTTTTCCTTTTAAACCCGAGTGCTCAAGCGAGCAACTGAGTAGGTAGAGAAACGAAGTCATTGAATGTCCAGCAACGGCAGCACTACCAACCATGGGAGCTACCATATGATTGTTGAAGCCTATTGTCATTTAAAGCTTCACCAATAACTGGGCACCACGGCGACGAATAGCCGAATTCATGGAAATCTTTTGCTGCCAAATCCTAATCTGTATTTCTCAGAAACACAATAATGATAAATTAAACTTTTGTTTCCAACTCCCAACAAGCCTGACGGCCCTCCAAACATTCAAACCAACGGGATGGCACAAGTACGTGGAATTCAATGCAGTCATTTGAGATGGTAACGCCTCATTTACTAGCCCACATCTTTGTTTCCTTCATGATCAATCCAGGAAGGATATCAAAGGATTTAATGTTTAATATTACCGCACAATTCACAGCAATGCAATGGGGGAGTACCGCTTTTCTGGCTTGGTGTGGTGTGGTGCTGGACAAGCAGAGAGAAAACTTCAGGCCTGGGCCTGAATAGTTATTGGTAAAAGAATGCAGCAACATCTGTTGAAGATTAGTGATGCTTCGTATGCTATTTTCCTTTCCTCTGTTTTTCTTTATGATAAGGCCGAAACTGATTCTCTATTTTTTTTATTTCCTAGTGCTCAAAGGGAATCGTGATGCTTTTCTGCAACATTTCTACATTTCCCATTTCTATTGCGATTTTAATGGCTACACCTCGTTGAAGCAAGAAACAAAAAATTAACTTATGTTGGCAAGCTAATAAGTTACGCATCAAATTTGGAGGGGTGCATTAAATACCCCTCTCAGAAATTGTTAAACTTGAAGGAATTGATCAAATTACACAGCTATGTATGTCTGAGAGAGCCATTTAAGAATTGATCAAAAGATGCCATGGAGGCATAAATAAAATGATCCCCTCCCGAGCGCGTGCTGTGACCTCAAAATCCACTCAACTTCTCCGTGCATCATTTTTATTAAAGCGTTACTCCAGCTTGGCCCAAACATAAGGAATTCTGGGGCTAGTGGCCTATTTATGGCCGAGACCAGTGAGGAACGGTCCGTTTGGCGGAGTGAGCATCAATCAAAATGTGTGTCAGCCTGAATAGAATAGAAACTATCTGAGGGCTAGGTGATGGATTCGTAGTAACTCATTTCGATCAAAAATTGCTTGTAAAGATGTTGGATGACAAAAAAATGAGCATATTTTATATGATAGAGATTAAAATCGCTCAATTTATAGGTGAGATACGATTGATGCAATTTTTCCTAATTGACATGCTTTAAATTAGTAAATGGAAACCGCTATCTGAAGCGGAAGAGAAGATCAATATACCACACACACTAGGTACAAAGGTGAAATTGCATTCTTTCTCACTTGAGCCTCAGCCAGAATTAATTACCAGAAATATAAATGTGTTGTTGTGAGTCCTACCCATTACCTACCAACAGAAATCAAGGACGGATTGCATAACAGCCACATAGCTATTGTTGGACGCCCTCCAATCTAGAGGAAGCTCCTTCCTCATACCAACTTCGATGCGCCAAATCAGTACATGCATGCAAAATATCTTTAGGAGCAACTCCTATAGTGAATGTCAATTCAATCAAAGCCAACTTTAAGATTCAAGAGAACTGGGGTAGTTAGTTCCACTTCTAAAAATGCCTTCATCTTCTTCAACACTTCCCTGGGCAAAAAATGTTGCCTATGTACATTTTCTAGTCATGTCTGTCCTCATTTCAGATGTTGTACATTGCTCCTTGGACAGAAACGTGATCGATTCCAATCTCCTGACCCAGAAGATTGGTACCAGCCGAACAGCAATAGTTGATATTAGTGGACAAGGAGACTTCAGGACCATTCAAGCAGCAATTGATGCTGTTCCAGAAGGCAATTCCAATTGGACCATTATTCATGTGAGGAAAGGTGTTTACAGGTGATCTTATACCAAAAATTGCCAGGAAAAGTCAAAATACGATTTAAGTATGTATCTGCTTTTCATTTTTTTTTGGCAAAAAGCAAGAACGACGGGATGACGATCAAATTCACTTTTTAATCGAGATGAAATGAGTTTGGCGATTATAATCATTTGATTTAGCGGTTGCAACAAAAGTTGATGCCATTCTTAATTTAACAAAACTGTAGATGACTATTAGATAGTAAGTAGTGTACTTTTGTACAACCAATTAGCTAGGCATAATACTGGGATCTAAAGTATCAATTATTATTATTATCAATTTTTCTTTGGGTTTGTCCTGGTAATACATTTGGTACATGATCACTTAATGGTGTGAAGAATTGCTTTGTACTGTAAAATCGAAGGACCGTGTGCTATCCATCGGTGGAATGATGGCTCAAAGTCATATTCATACTTGCTTTCAATTTGAAGTTTGCCATTTTGCCAAAGCTTTGTTTTCTGTCAATTGCCCCATGTACGTGTTCAAATATAGAGCAGCTAAAGAATCATATGAAAGTACAACCCAACCCAGAAACTTGGCTAGCTTTCAAGATATTGATGTGATAATATTTTCTGAACTTGTAACAATTAATTGCAGAGAGAAGGTGCACATACCTCGTAATAAACCCTATATATTCTTGAGAGGCAATGGAAAGGGTAAGACATCCATCGTTTGGTCTCAGAGCTCTGTCGACAACTACCAGTCCGCTGCTTTCCTTGTTGAATCACACAACTTCGTTGCCTTCGGTATTAGCTTCAAGGTTCAACTTCTGTATCGTAATGTTGGACTTAAATTCATTTCATTTCTAGAAACTATGTAACGGCAAAGAGATCTTCGGTTAAAATTGCTTAAATTTAGAGCATCTCCCTTAATTTGTCTTTGTCTTTGATTAAATGTGTAGTAATTGATTTGTTTTGGTAGAATGAAGCTCCAACTGGGATTGCTTATACCTCACGTAACCAGTCAGTTGCAGCATTTGCTGGGGCAGACAAAGTTGCATTCTACCACTGTGCATTCTTTAGCTCACACAACACTCTCTTTGATTACAAAGGCAGGCATTACTACGACAATTGCTATATTCAGGGTTCCATCGATTTCATATTTGGACGCGGTCAGTCTATGTTCCATGTAAGTAGATATCATAAATGCCATCTTCATACATGATTCTTTACATATGTGCAATATTGCCAGAAATTAAACGAAATGGGTAAAGACCTGTGATGTGATGTAACGATGTAACGCAGAACTGCGAGATATTCGTGATTGGAGACAAGAGGGCTGAGATCCATGGATCCATCACAGCTCACAGCAGGCGAAGTGCTGGTGAAAACAGTGGTTTTGTGTTCGTTGGAGGGAAGATCTATGGGGTTGGTAGCTTGTACTTGGGTAGAGCCAATGCACCCTTTTCTCGAGTTGTTTTTGCAAACACCTACTTCTCCAGGACCATTGTGCCTCAAGGATGGACGAATTGGAGCTATGCTGGCAGTCCAGAGTAAGGACTAGTTCCCTCCTATATATATTCATTACTAATTAAGCTTAAGCAGTAATGAGAAAATATTATAACTTAAGAATGCCACGATGAGTGTGACGTGATTGACGAATGATGCAACTGCATGAAATGTTCAGAAAACCAAAACATAATTGGCTTCAAGTCATGTTATGGAACTGCTACTCTAAAGGTTCTTCAGTTAATACCCTATTCGATAACGCTGTGAAAAAAAAAAAACATAGTTAAGTAGAGTTTTTAGGATACATTTACCAGAATGGCTTGCAATCATCATACTTGGATCACTGGATACTAGGTATTCTTGAGCAATTTCATTGTTATTGTGCTCCTAGCTGATCCAAGGAATGTTGCAAACAACTGCAACAGCCGTGTATATCTTGCAGAATATAAATGTCATGGTCCAGGGTCTGCTTCAAAAGATCGAGCTAAGTGGTCAAAACAGCTCGATGACAAAGAAGTAGCTCCTTTCCTCTCTATTGATTACATCAATGGCAAGCAATGGCTCCCAGCATGGCTATGAACTGCCAATGTGAATACTGTACAGGATGAGACCTGCTCCAAGTAAGAGTACCTCACAATTGTAAATCTTTTGGTGGTAGTTAGTTAGGACTTGCTCCTAGTACTAGCCCTTTGGAGGCTTAAGAGTCAGTAAAATAGAGGGGCATACTTTGTCCAATTTTTTTTTTTTTTTTTTTAATAAACTTGCACAAATAAATGTAATGTAGCCAAGTACCATTTACTAAGGATTGATGCTGGTCGATGTTAAGATCCTTTCCAAAGTTGGTCTTGGTTGGATATTAGATTATTTTGATGAAGCAATTGAAAGAAATCTGGGGAGAACAGATCTTGATCATTGTGTTTGACACATTCTGATGATTTAACTCATTGTACTTGAAAACTAACTCCAACTACCCTAATGCAAGTAAAACTCCACTCAGAAATCGAGTTACTGCTGCACATAATAACTATAAACACCATAAAATAAAACTGGATTATGAATCAGGTTTAATTTATCTCTCATAATAATGCCAAAATTGTTACTATTACCAATCAGTACAAAATTTATCCCCGAGTATATTGCAACAATTACTTAAAAAGAGTAGTGTGTGGTGGGCAAATGCAATGCTCTATCCGGTTCCATGTGCAGATGAAACAATTAGTTTGATATTCCATCACAGCACATTTCTAGATCCACAAAACACAGAAAGATGACGAAACAAGTATTCATCTATATATCAAGTCGTGAAGGAATATATACAGGTATGAAGGGTTGCTTGGGGCCTATCCTCTGCTCAAATGTGCTTACAACTCCAAGGACTTGGACCTAAGATCATGTTTGACAACACCTACTTTCTTACCTATTTGATAAAGGATTAATTTTTTATACACTGTTTAAAAAAAAAAAAAAAATTATACACTGACAGTGTAGTAATTTTTTTTATACTAGCAGTTATGATTATATGTCACATGTGCATATTTTGAATTTTAAATGTAAATTTATGTTATATAACATGATTTAAACCTATTAGTGTAAAGAGGGCTTCAGCTTTGATTGGACCAATTCAATAGTAGCATGTGGTAATTCATCCTTTCTTTCATACTGAAGTTGTATAGTAGTAGAAATTATAGTAGTAGTCTTTGATAGATCTCTTTGTAATGTAAAAAAGTTTGGGTTCTTTCATCCGTGTATACAATGTCAAATTTTTTGAACGGTGAAAGAAAAATAGAAATTGTAATATAAAATAGTCATACACGAACCCTTTTATTTAAAAAAAAAAAACTATAGTTTATAACTCGTAGACTGTAAATCCCTAACCAGTTTGCATAATTCAGAATACTCAGCTCAATTATTATTACTATCACAATATGAATTCCAACGAGGTTTTATCCAGTCAAGTTCAATTCAGGATCAGTCTAGATGTTCGTAATAAAAATAACAACTAACAACAATCATAACAATAATAAAATAGAAAATAAAAAGTTTAAAAAAAAAAAAAAACGTCAAAAGGCCCAAAATTATGTGACTGAGAAGGCCCAGCTGTTGGCCCAACAATTCCAACATCTTGCCGTGCAAAATCCCCAACAACACAGAGCATTCAAAAGATATGTAGGGCTTGCTTGATTAACGAATTCTCCATCCACGAGAGAGCTTTGGAAATTATCGTGAAAGAAATTGGAGAAGAGGGAAAGAGGAGAAAATGGAAGCGGAGGGAGGAGATGAAGGAATAGAGATGGTGGTGGACTCCAAGGACCTGCAGCAGCAGAGCAAAGCCCTCGACAAGCTCACTGACCGAGTCGAGGATCGTCAACTCGACTCAACCCGGGTTCAGGAGGTACCAACCCACAATACCCGCATTCTATTCATTTGTCTTCATTCTCCAATTTCTGTTGTTTTAGTTAGCTTAACCTCTGGTTTACTTTGAATTAGTTCAGGCTATGGCGTCAATTGCTGCATCCAAAGAAGCTGATCTTCAAGCCATGAGATTGAGGTTGGAGCTATTTCTTTTTCCTTTTTGATTTTTGTACGTTATTTCGTTAGTGGAGCTGGAAATGGAATACAAATGCTTCTCTGTTATTATTATTATTTTAATAATTTTTTTCTTTCGATGGAATGAAAGATGTAATTTGTAAACGTGGCTCAGTGGTTGTAAAACATGTATAGACATAATTACTTGTGTATTTCATGCTGGATTGAGATTCATACTATTCTACTGCATCATATAAAGTAAATAAACAAAGAAATAGTTTTTGGGGAAGCTTGAATTGCCTGTGGGGTGTAGAGAAAATGAAGTAATGTGGCTCCTTGGCTTTTTCTTGGCCTCGTGATGAATTTCTTACGTAGTTATTATAGTGACTTACAACATGAATACGCAGCATGTTTGATTTTATATTCATGTGATATGGCCATGGATTCTGTCTAATTATCAAATTTGACAAGCTATTTTGTGTCTATTTAGATATCTTATAAGGTAAGCTTAATAATTTTGTTGGTTTTTCTATTCTCAACCTACCCTGCTGTGTTGTTCTCACAACGTTTGTCTGCAATTAGCTACAGGACTACAGATTTGGTTTTTCATGCCATTGGAGGGCATAGTATCATGCTTCATTTTACCATAGCTCAAGTATTCAAAACTTGAATTATCTTTTGCGGCCTTCTTCAACATTTTTCCTTTTTGTTTAGATTTTTTTTGGCCAACTTTTTTTTTCCACGTGATCACGTGGTTCAGCTTAAAGATCTGCTTTACAAAATTTCTCATCACAGATGCAAATGCTGTTCTTTTAATGATTATTTTCTAGTGGTCAGCAGTAATTGAAGTTAAGCCAGTTAACTGTGTTTAAAATGCGTTTGTACTGTGGGGTTATATGTAGCTTCTCAATGATTTGTTCCTTCTGCAGGGAAAAGGAATTAGCTGCAGTCAAGATTAATCCAGAACATGTTGATATAATTGCCAATGAACTAGAGGTCTATATCATTTTTTGTTTTCGTTTGTGAATTTGCAGCCTTTGCTTTGTGCTCCTTTTTTTTTAACAATATATCTTTAAAACTTGCCGACAGCTGGACAAGAAGGTGGCTGAAAGGACTTTGCGTGAGCACAAAGGCGATCCTGTTGCTGCCATTCGAGCTCTACTTAACTAAATGCTGCCATTCGAGCTTCAAAGACGAGTTTACTGGATCCTGCTGGCTTTTCTTACTTGTGTTTGGGGCCATTACGAGACTTGAGCATGCTTTCAATCTCTCGAGTGTCCATGCTTAGCTGTGCATTTCCTGCTTGTAAAATTGTGCCGCAACATCGGTGAAATTTATGCTCGGAGATTTTGTTTTTTGTCAATTAGTACTTGTTTATTTTAGTTGATTTCTCTTTTTCATGTAATGAGAAACCCGGTGAAAGGCATTCCAATCACGTGGGTCATCAACCTGCACTTTGGGTCATCATTCAACTGGCATTTCTCCTCTAACTGCAGATGAACAGAAGTTGTCCGTCTATGTGCCAAACAGCTTCCCTTGCATGACGAAAGTGAGAGTGAACTAGAGTAATTTGTGTTCTAAAATTCCCTTGCTTCATCTCCATCCCCAAACCCGGGCAGATATTGATTGTTTGTGGTTCTGTAAAATTCGTAATCTGTGATATATGCAGTATGAGTATGCTCCTCCTTGATGCGCCATGGTCTTCTTATTCTAGTTTCTTTAAGCTACATCTCAACTGAACCTCATTTATAGCTACTCTCCCAGATAAGGTCTCAAATTTATTAGGCAATTATGCTCATCTAGCTCGGAATATTGTCAGAGACATATTTATCGACTTTGTTGAAATAATACTAATTGCATCAAAAATCACGAAGCTACAGACAGATCTCTTCAACGGCAAAATCAGAGTATCAGTTGGACTTGTAGAGTTCCTAGAGTTTCTTTGTTTTCTATACAGAGATTTTGATTGCTTTGAAACTGTTAAGATCCCATCCATCTCTGAATGAAATCTGTTCTGCTCGTACAACAAATTTGCCAGTGCACACGATGGACATGCTTGAGAGGTCATCGATAGCACCAGCAATTGGATACAATCTACCAGTGTATGACATGCATGATTTGACAGGCTTCACAAATGACAACTTTCTGCATCAAACTTTCTTGTATTAGCAAACATCATATCGACCAGCCCTTGGGTTGAGCTTTTTCAACATTGCAAGCAAGCATTCATGGCAATGCCATAATCATCAACCTGCCACCAGCGTTTGTTACCATTGAGAGAGAAGTGGGTGAATGTTCCAAGCAAAGAGCAAGTTATACGACGTGTCTACAACTCTTTCTGACTGCCATCTCCTGTGCCAGCTCGTGAGGCCTGAAATTGAATGGCAGACTGTCTTTGCATATCTCTAAGCCTTTCAACTAGTTCTTGGAAGGTTGGACGGTTCGGCGGTTCACTGTGTTTGGGAAAAATCATTTACTTTCATATCAGTTTAATGCACACAACATCAAATAGAACTAAATAATATTCCCTGAAACATTAAAACTCAAGATAATAGCAGAAGACTGGGTACTCAATCTCGACAGTATGACAATTTCGTTGATAAATTCAAAATGTCATGCAGACATCGATGGATCAACCTACAGTATAAGCGGAGCTTTGAACTAGGAAACTACGAGATCGCCCCATCCTTAACATATGAAATTTAGCAACATGTCCATTTTAGTCCTATTAACTAAAACGTAATGCACACACATAACAGATGCGATAAAGATTTCATCCTTTCTTCATTCAGCCGCAGATTGCTAAGAAATACTTGTCGCATCTTATCAAACAAAAAGAAATAAAGAAAAAGAAGATTCTCAGTGCCAAGGTACAAACCTATGCCAGCAGCTCTCAACTATTGCTGCCCACTGCGGATCAACGTCCTTAGGAATGTCAAGTCGTTGATTCATGAATCCTACAGCTCCAATTACCTGGAGAAGTACCGAAAAGGTGATTAAACCTACACGACCAAATGCTCTTTCTATCCCCACTTTTTAGGTAAGCTATTTCATAGAAAGATAAAACAAGTACCTGCATAGAGTTGAGGTTATCCCAAGGGATCTTTTCAGTGGCAAGTTCCCACAATATCACCCCAAAGCTGTATATATCCGCCCTAGATATTTTAAAGTAAAAAAAAAAAAAAGTTAATCAGCAATATTTTATGTATATGGCTGCATATGCATTAAATATTTTCTGGTAGAGACATACTTCTCATCCGACGGTTCATTTCGAAGAACTTCTGGAGCCATCCATTGAGGCTGAAAGAAAATGAAGTATTTAGAGCCGCAGTCAACCCGGAAACTACAACTGATCATGTCAGTATAGCAAAAAGGTTAATGCATGTTTTAATTCAATACCGTTCCTTTCCCTGTCTTGGTGGTCAGGTATGTTTCTCTTTTAAGACGTGACAGACCAAAGTCGCCAACCTGTGTAACAGCAAATTCAGGTTTTCACGAAACTCAATTCAATAAACAGTTTTTAACATCCAAGCAGGAAATTAAGCAGCTAGGGGACCTAAATCCACACCTTTACAGTCCAGTTCTTATCAACAAGAAGATTCGAAGATTTCAAATCTCGATGGATAATAGGTGGGTTGCAATGATGAAGATAATTCATGCCTCGTGCCTGAAAAAATAAAAATTACAAATCAAACAGTATAACGAAAACACTTCTCCCACCAAAAATAAAAGGTCAAAAACCTACAAGCAAAAAGAAAAAATTTGGCTTTAAGCCTCATAAATCATAATAATTGCAGTTTGGCACATGTCCTGCTTCTCCATATCAAGCTAGAACATGGGTCTGTTAACCAACAACATTCACAGTATACGGACTTTGAATTACTCACTACGTCCAAAGCCATGTGAATACGACGTCTCCAATCTAATTTGCCCATATTCCTTTGTAGTAACCTGAATAAACTTCCACTGCATCAAAAGAGGAAGAAGAAATTCATAAGTCATTCAGCCAATAAAATTTTCTAATACATTAACATGCAGAAGTTCATGCAAGAAACATGGCTCGTTAGCCATTTCTTCTCAGAATAGATAAAATAAAGTGTAGAATGTATTATAGAAGGAATTGGAGAACGAACCGAGGCAGGAACTCTGTTACAATGCAGAGACGTTCAGGTGAGGTTACTGCACCCATGAAAAGCAGAATATTTGGATGCCGCAATCTTTTCATGAGAGACACCTAAACAACACGACATCCATGCATCAGGTAGATGCCCACATAGCAGATAACTTTTCAGGAAAATAAGAAAGGAAGGAAAGGGAGCACTACAAGTGAACAAGATCAGCATCCAACAAGTATTATACACACAGGATTCTAAAGCTATCCCATCCATAGATACATGCCTGTGTGCACATAGACTAACATATCACACGAACAGATATCCAATTGTTAACTCGAACTAGCAGCAATACTCAAAGGCAAATTAAGCTAACAATAAAAACTGGAATGATATTCTTTTACCATAAAGATCATTTCTAGCATCTTTTGAAGAGTATTTGCAATTTAAACACATAGAAAACTTTTCAAGTGTATGGACACAAGAAGCCACGAATTAATGAGAACACATTACTCACCTCCTGTCGGAAGGAAAATATCGCATCTTCAGAATATTCTTGCCTAGAGAACACCTTCACAGCGACGTCCTGCATAACAAAGGCACTACAAAATTATAGCCATTTTCCAGCATCCTACTGGTCTAGAAAGGATGATCATATAGAAAAAGAAAGAACACCAATCATGCAAAAGTTTTGATGGCACTAGCTTCCAGACTTAGCTTATAACCTAATTTAGGAGTAAAGCCCTGACTTCTGGAGCCAGCGATTTACATGCTGTCAATTTAAAACAGACACACTTTTACTTAAATTATGCTATTGGAAAGCCACATCTTATTTGAACTGTTTAATTTGGATAGTGACAATTGTTCTTGCATTCTCCTAGTAACAAATGACTAAAAGAGAAGAGTTAAAGAACATACTGATCCATACCACAGAGCATGGTATACAGTTCCACATGAACCTGCACAGGCATAATGCAGACGATGTTAAACAAAGAGAGATAAAAATTCAGACAATATTAAACACTAATAAAGCGGAGGGGCTAATCAAAATGTTCCTAAAAAAAAAAGAACCTATTCTGAATTTGTAATAATCGGTGATAATGCATATAGTCTTGATGTCTTGTCTCCTTAAAACTGAAGGACAAAAGTACAAGCTTATTAAATAGATCCTGTTCAAGGAAGGATACAAGGAAAAGAAACAAACAGTCACGACCAAAAAGGTTAGACTAATGATTTCAAAAAGGTAAGACCAAAAATGCCATTTCCTGAAATTACAGCCTTCTAGGTACTTAAAGGGGGTCGTGCATGCATGAAGATTGAGAAAACTGATATAATAGAACCCGTAAAATGGGAAATTGTTTACCTTGCCCAATCTGTTCCCCAATTGTCAAGTCTTCCCACAAGATCTCATAGTCCAAGCAGTCATTATCCATGTCAATCTTATTTACAGCACTGCTGCTTGTACTTCCACAGCTACTAGCGCTACTGGTGCTGTTAATGTTAAATGATGAGGACCAGGAGCCCGAAGCCTCATTATTAACCATCCTGTTAGTTTCCTGATTGTCTGGCTTTGCTGGAACTGCAGATGTTTTCTGTTGATCCAAGTCATTCTCTAGGTCATTGTGTAACCATGGCCAGACAAAACGAGTAGCCTTTGACTCAGAGTTCTCTCGATCATTTCCTTTCCACGGCCAAGTTAAACCAGTTTTACTGATCAATGCCTCTGCCTTTGATGTAATGATCTTAGAGATCCCCGGTTTTCCTTCACCCTCATCCCCTGAACCTCTGGAGTTGTTTCCAGGGGAGAGCTCCTCATAAGTAGCTTGAGAAGATTTTCCAAATGGTGAAGGGTGCAAATCTGCTCGTGGTGTACTAGCTCCACTAGAAGCCGCATCCTCTCTATGGTCAGAGAGGGCAGCATCTGAGATACCATGATCAGAGAGATGATCAATGCTATTGTCTTCACTACCACCCTCATGATCAGTGCTAGTGTCTCCTGTCCTCATTTTTGACTTCACCTTGCTGCTCACTTTGGAAGCCTATATTCAGATTGTAACATCAGCATGTCACTAACTTAATAATAGATAAAGTTTAAAACACTACAAACTAACCAAATTTGATATTTTCGAGGCAATTGCAACTTGAAGAGGCTGTTGAGGATCAAGCCCAAGTTTAGCAGAAGCAAGCATTTTAGGCCTACTAAAGCTTGAATTGGCTTCTGGCTGCCTTGCCCCTGACAATGCTGCCTTTGTTTCTTGGAAGGGTCTTGAATCAGTAGATACACAAATAATCCCAACCAGAGTGCCATCATCATCATAGAAAGGGGTATCAGTGGCAACAATTACAAATCTGTCTCCTTTCTTGTTCTTGACAGGGAACTGACCAGTCCAACTTTGCCCCATTGCCACGAGATCGATTATATTGCTGGCAATAGCATAGTCCTGGGCATCTGCCAAAAGCTCAACGGGATCCTGTCCTAAAGCTTCAGCTGCTGAATAACCATAAAGATTCTCAGCACTCCGATTCCTGCACTACAAGTTGCGTCAGTATTGCCCCATACAAGTTACCAAGTTTCAAATATCCTTCCTAGGTCCAAGATTTACAACACAAAAAAGAGGACCAAAGAAATAGTCCATCATTGCAGTTTCACCATCCAAGCCACATTACTTCTGAACATTTTTCACTATGCAGTTCAGATTTTCAACCGACATATGAGCATGGTAAAGAGCCAAATAGTAACTACTGAAATTGGTACGATAAGGAAGATAAAAGGAAACCTTATGACATAATAAATACAGCAATATTAACAGCAATAGCAACTACTAATGCTATGAATTCCATTTCGAATCGAATTACTCACCAGTAAATAATACGACGATTAAGATCAAATATATGCACAGACTGCTCCATTGACTGCAATATATTCAAATACTGCTTATCAGTAAATTTTACAGCAGTCGGCCCACCACCGCCACCAACAGCAGCATACGCATCCCTACTCCTACTTTCCCTTCTCAAAGGTGAGGAATGCCGAAAAGAAGCAGAACCCTTTTTCCACGCGGCCACTATGCCACCGTCAAAGCCAACAGCACCACCACTACCCAGCCGCCGCGGCCCACGAGAACGCTGAGGAGATATAGAATGAGACCTTTGTTGCTGCCTCTCAGATTTCTCATCAGTGGTTGAAATCATCAGCTTAGACATCTCTTGCTTCAAATGGGCATGCCCTTCTTCCAATTCTTGAATCTTCTTCAGCAGCTCCTCAGCTGGGGGTGTTGCAGCTGCTGCTCCTGCTCCAGCTGCAGCCGATTTTGTCCCAATATTTTCCATTTTCCGGCTAATTTAATCGCAACCCACCTCAGAAAATCCAATCTTCTACCATAATATACACAAAAATACACCCAACTTGACTCTTGCTAAAATCTTTAGCCTTTCGTGCTCAAAAACACAAAAAGAAGAACATATATCACTCTATTTTTTGGAAGGATTGCTTTCCCAACTAATAAATGGATCTGAAAACAATTCAAAAAAGAGATTCAACCTCTGTAAGCATGTTTATCCATACTTTCATGAATTGGAGCTGAAAAAAAGAGTTGATTGATGGGTCCTCAAAGGTCAAGAAAAACTATTTAGTACTGTACCATTTTGGGTTCTTTTTTCTCTCTCCTCTGAGGACTTTTTTTAAAATGTAAAACAAGAATTATTAAAAAGATTTAATCAATGGATTGTTGCGAAAATGTCTACTATATCTGGTTTATTGTTCACCCTCTTCTTTTGTCTTGGACGCGGGTGGGCGGTTCTGGATTTTGGTGGCTTCTTCTTCTTTATCAAATTCATCCTCTGCCAAGCTGACCACTTCGACCGGTTTTTTGTTTATAGTGATGACCGCCAAATTCAATCCCATTCTCCGTGGTGGCGCGTGATGTGCACGCAACAACTGTCTCCCGACTGCTTCGCGATGTATCTGGCTCAGACAGAGAAGGGTAGGCTATGGCGCGTGAGGTGTTATTGGCCCACATTTCAAATTAAAAGGTTCAAGCAACTAAATCCAGTCTGGTTTTTTAATGCCTCCCATCTCTTTCTTTCCACATTAATTTTTCCTGGGGAATTTGTTTATAAATGGCCATATGTTCGTTGGACTGACTTTGAGTACACCTAAGAGTCAAATTACCAATTTGCCCACCGTTGAATCCATCTAAATAAATATTGTATTTAATGGCAATTCCAAATGCCAAGATTTGATGCTTAATTCAACTAAAATAAAACTAGAATAAACTGAAGGATAAATAAGTGGTTGAAAGTTATCTGTAAGGACAACACGCAGAATTACGAAAGATGTCTAAGTATTTATTTGAGTTCAGTCTGTTTGAATTGTTATTTTTTAGAGTTTCTGTTGAAAAATTTACGTGTGATGCATGTGAAATTATATATTTTTTTTAAAAAAAAAAGTGATTGAAAAATATATTAAGAAAATAGTAGCAGTACTTCAAAAGCTTTTCCACGAAAACTTGTCTAATCCGGGAGCTCAAAAGATCCACTAACGTCATTGTAAAAAAAGTAGTGGATGCAAGTTGTTTGTTCTTTCTTGTAAAGAGAGTCAAGTGGAGGTTCCAAATCCAGCCTGAATATAAGGGTAGGATTTGCGTCCCACATAATTTTGGCCGTGAAATTTTAATAAGTTTAATTTTAGGGTGTTTGACTATTTGCAAATTCCTTCCTCGTGGCTGTCCTGTAAGGTGTAAAGAAGAAAAAGAAAGAAGATGCCGTGTGGGAAAATTGGTTAAGAGAAGAGATTGGGGATTGGGACTGGGATAAATCAGCAAGAAGGTTGTCTAAATCAGTACAAAGCGGAGTTTACCTTTCTGGGTGTTGGATATGTGCAAGTAATATTATACCACATATGGACAAGCATTTCTGTTCCCCAACCTTCATCACCAAGGAACCAAATTATTGCTGGAGCAAGAGAAAGCAATGCAGGTTTTGCACTGCCTTCTTTACTTTCTTTTCTTTTTGCCCTCAGATGACCATCACGTCTCCAAAATCCAAGACCCTCCTGCATCATCATCATGCAATTATCCATGTTACTTCGATGCAAAGAATCCCTCTTTTTTCCCTTTCACAGAAAAAGAAAAACCAAAACCAAAAAAAAAAATATATATATATATATATATAAAACTAAAAGTGCAAACCAAGGCTAGGTGGCACCGTGCTTGATTTGATTAGAGGATGATTGTTACTTTGTGCTATACGTTTTATTCATCTTTTCTTCAATTCTTATCCCCAAATTTATTCTGGGTCACTTTCATTTCTTGAAGCAAGACACAAGACAGATTGATTTATTCTGGGTCTCTCTCTCTTTTTCTGAATTTTTTTTTGTTATTATCCATTTTCCGTGCACAACAAGATTGTGGTTGGATGCACATAAGTAATGATAGGCATCACGGGAATGAAATGAGAGTAATTGATTGATTATGATATACTACCACTACTACTTCCCAAACAATTTTACTACTTAAAAAAAAATGAGGAAGGAAGGAAGATGATCATTCAATTTCAATGCATGATACCCATTTTTCCTTTTGGTTCAATAACAATAACAATAACATCCTTCTCTAGCTAACAAGATATAGCTAAAGATGAAGCCCTCTCCAAGGGCTTCAGCAATTATCTTTTTTTTTCATTATAATAATAATAATTGTATAATTTAATTTATCTTATTTTACATGAATTTCACCGACGAATGCATGATAGATGAGGGATTTCACTTTCTCGTAGACTATTCCGCAGCTGCTATATGACCCCCGGCCCGCCCAAGTGCCCAAGTGATAAAAATTGACGGCTGAAGGAAGATGCTAATGCATAAAGCATCAGTCAATTCCTCGAACGGGAATATACCGTAGAGGGGCCCAGAATAGAAAAACCAAAAGCTATAAGCATCTACTACTATCTTGGAGACACTACTATGGACTGACTTTTCTGCCCTCAATGAAAGGCAAGTGGGTCGGTAGTGCTGTTCCTACGACTCCTCACTTTTTAACTTCAATTATATGTTAATCATTCCATTAGAGCACTATTCTGATCTGCATCATCATGTCATGGTGACGGTACAGTACTACTAAACAGGAATTCGTGCTCTTTTTGTCCTTTACTAACCAGGGAAAATTGCTCTCCTTCAATCCAAATGGAATTGGCTTGGCCACCACATGTACCGTGAGGTAAAAGATCAAGGTTCAAACCTTATTTTCTATCGGTGTGTCATTCTATTATATGTGATTTCTTCTAAATTTATACGATTCTATTATATGTGATTTCTTCTAAATTTATACGAGGGTGCATGATGCATTCGTATGGTTCGATGGTGGTTCAAGAGTTCTCTCATGAGAATTGAGTAACACGAGGTAGTCAAGAAGTCTGCATCAAACTGTTTTTTTAAAAAAAAAAAAAATTTGAATATTTCCTCAAACACATTTCTCAATTTTTTATTTTTTACTTCACATACATTAGTATGTTTTTCAAACAAAAAAATCATAAAATTCCAATCCAAACGGACTAAGGGTGCATTTGATAAAACTGAAATCTGAAATCTAAATTCTAAATCCATTAAATTATTTTAATTGTTAAATATTAAATCTAATACATTTGAGTGTATATCACACTCAGTTATAAGCGAATAGTTTATCAATTAATTTTGGGAGCAAATTTTACCTAAAAAATTCGATACCACTTAATTAATTCATATATCCAATTTTTTATTATCAAACGCGTCTGAATATATTAAAATTTAAATCCATTAAATTTTAGTGCTGAATTAGATTATCAAACAGGAGCCAACTTTCAAAACCTCATCAATGGTTCTCTTCTTCATAGGCAATACTACTAGTTCCAGATCCATTTTCTATCTGCAATCTACTTCAACTCGTGCAGAATCCACACTTACTATCTTGACCAAGAATCTGCTAGAAGAGTCATAATCCGCATACTTAATAGACTCCGAAAAGAGACATGCGACTGGGAGACAAAAATGTCAAAAGTTATCTTCCACCATATTAAGGGCATGTCACCAAGTGTTAATTACGACTAAAGGAAGTCTATTAATTTCATGAACCTAAAATTTTGTAAAAGTAACATTAAGCTCATGACCACTCCGCCCAGATCGATCACTTGCATTTGCTTATCTCCTGGAAGATGGATCGAATACATAAATTAATCTAGGTTATGCAAATTTACCAAAAAGTCCTCTCAAAGAGGATCTTGTTTATTTTAATCATCAGTCTAATCTATCTAATGTAGATTATTACAATTATGAAATCAGGAAATAGACCAATGATGCTATCATACAGCCTGAAAGAAAGTAGCAAGACAAGAAGACGATCAAAACTTTCAAGCACCCCATAAAGTAAAAGTGTAAAACTGCTGCACATGTGGATACCCTAAGACCTGTGACGATCTATACTCAGTTTTAACAATACCAGCTATATATACTTCTCAATACAAGCTTACTGTTAGAACCGTATCTATACAGGCTATATATACTTCTCAATACAAGCTTATTGTTAGAACCGTATCACCAGGGTTATCTTTAAGCCAAGAACTACAAACACCTGCTTTGACCTTTTGGCCCCATGTATACTTGCATGCAGTACACAGTCGGGAAGGGAACTTGACGAGTCATTAGTAAACGTATCCCTGTCACATTTCAAGAAATCTTCCAGCTCCATGTGAATACTGGGGTCACAATTCTTGATCAAGGTTGGCAAACAGCAACAGTCAAGCATGGGCACCAATGGCACGATAACAGGCCAAATAGCTGAAATGCCGCAGATCCTGACATTGGATTTCAGTACCCACAAAATAAAGCTTCTTTTGATTGCCAAGGAAAGCATTAACTTCCAAGTAAACACTGGAGATTTAGCACTAGCTTTGCTTCTAGAACCAGAGAGTTGGTTTGTATCCAATCCGTTAATAGACTAAGCCACACTTTTTGAACCTCTCCGCTGCATGGGCAGTTCAAGTGTAATCAAGAAATAACTTCTTTCAGACTCTCTAATATATTGAACTTCTCCATCCATAAGCTTCAAAATTTTCCTGCACATGCTCAGGCCCAGCCCCTCTTGGGTCACCCATCGACTGCTATGGAACATGTCTTGAACAAGTTCAGGAGGAAGACCTTCGCCGGGGCAGACAATCCTTCACAAGAACCAATGCATAAAAATTGTTTCACCAAGATAGCACATGGCATAAAAATTCTCAGATTACTTGGTAAATATGCCAGCTTTTAAATTTTTAACAGCAATTCTCTACATAATGCCGTGAGTCAGAGTAGCCACACAATTTTATGGCAAAATCAACGTCCATGAACGATATGGAACAACTTGAGCCTGAAGACAAGCATCTGCAATAATTGTTATTTGTTCTGGCGGCACTTAATTGGTGGTTGGTTTAGGAGCTTTTCCTGCTTTAATTACCATCCTTGCAACTAGCACCATTTACATCTTTCAACATAGACCCTAATTTTGTTCACATTGATGAAATCAGGCATGTGACTTCAAATGCAGAAGAAACAGTGAAGTGAATAAACATGACTTGTTAAAGCATATGCTAAAACTAAAATGTATATGTGTCCTACTGAACACATTATGAGCAAAATATGGAGAACATACCTAAATTCGATGTGCAAAATGTTTATCCCAATAGAAATTTGCTTCAAACTTGGTTTTAGTTGAATTTCCACCCAACCGCCAGAAGAGGGTGCATAACGCACCATATTTAACAAAAAATCTGCTAAGACCTGCTGAACTCTTGCTTGATCACCATAAACAGCCAGGGTTTTTATTTCCTCTGGAATGTCCCGGATCAGTTGTAGACCTCTTTCCCTCAGCAACAACATTACTTGGCTAACAACAGCATCTATTACACTCCCGAGTAAGAATTCTGACTTCTCAAGTTCCAATGACCTGCCCAAAAACAAACTAGGAATCAGTCATATGACTTGTCCATAAGCAAATCACAAAACACTATCGGAGTAAGATTTTATTTCAAACGGATATCAGAAATGCAAAAACTTTCTAAAAGACTAAAAGAATCTCACAAAAATATTCAAGAGAGAAGCCAGGTCATGACTAGAGATGAGATACACTGAAAAGAAAGTCATTGATTTGCTCCCCAAATGACTATCCTCAGACTGGTAAAATAGGGAAAGTAAACAATGACTCTACATGCAAGGGCTGCCTACTGGAGAACAGACGGAAACGGAATGAACGTATGGTCACTAAATTCTACTAAGTTGGTCAATTTGATGCTTTATTTCTACAAGAGTCGCCACGAGAATTTTCATGTCTAAAATCCAAAAAACTTCGCCTAGTTAGCTTGACGGAAAGCACATAGAAGGATCTAGCATTGAAGCATTAGTGCACATTTCATAAGCTGTTAATAGAGAAATATGCAATTTCAGCAAGAAAGAAAATCATAGAAATGCAAATAATGGCAGCTATTGAGCATTAGTCATATGAAGTTTTCCGAAAATCGCAATTCAAAGTTTTCTCAGCAGGATATGAAACTAAACAACCTTTAAGATTGCATGGAGATATTAAACCTTTAAACAAATTACAAATAACTTCCTAAGAGCATCAAGCACAACCTCAAGAAAAATCAAATAATTTCCTAAGAGTTGCTAAAAAACTTAATGCCTCACATTACTAGCCAATTTCTCCTTGTTGGTCAGAACTCAGAATATGTGTTTTGACTATGAAAACAACATTAGCAACAATCATGCCATGCAAGCACTTTCCAGTTGTGAATGCACTGATAAAAAGGTTGAACTAAATATAATAAACTCACCCATCCTCAAGGTTATCCAAATTAACGTCCCTTACTATCATTGACATCTGCTTCTCACAAGCAGAACTTGTCTCAATAAATTGCTTTTGGTCGTCCGTTAAATCTGTAGCTTCCAAGAGTGAATTAGTAAAGCGTATACCACTTAATGGATTCTTTATTTCTTGACATATGTAAGCTAACTCTTTCATCCTTGAAAAGCACTTCTTTTCCTGTTGCCTTTGGAGTTTCAAGGCCTGCTGCAATTCAGGACTTGCAATCTGAACAAAACAAAAAGCTCCAATAATCTGGCAATCCATATTGACCCTCTTATTAGCAGTCAGGAGAGCTTGCACATATTTCCCACTTCGGTCAAAAAAAGAGAATGGGAACTTGTCAGTATCCTGGCCTCCAATTGCATTATGCAAAGCAATCATGAACTTAGTCATAGCATCTGCACCTTTCAGCCGACAACAACTCCCAAAAATCTCCCCTACTAACATCTTCCCCATGACTTCCCCTCTGCTCCATCCAGTGAGCTTTTCCATAGCAGTGTTCCATTCAGAACAGCAGGTGTTCTCATCGGAAGCAAATATAGGTGGGATTAGTGGGTTTAGACTGTGTACAATGGCCTTGTAATCACCTTGGATGTGAATAAATTTGTCCATGACCACCTTCTGGCCAGTAACATCCTGACCAACAAAACAAACCCCAACTATGTTATTTGTGTAATCCTTGCTAGTGCAAGCATTGACCACCACAAATACAGTTTTCTTATTTTCTTCAGCTCCAAATGTCCTCAGCTTTATCTCAACATTCTTATCTTCTTCACCTGCATCAACTTAATTCAATATTAGAATACCCATGTACAATAAACTACATAAGTACCGGTAATCCACGTCAGCAGCCTAATATCATAATAAAATACGCAAAGAATTGATTAAACCCATCTATATCCCTTATTGACAGGAGTATTTAAGTACTGGAAATAGCAAAAACAACTTCTAGTTGTAACCCAAGACTTCAAGACAAACCTTTTTCACACATACAGAATCCAAAAAAAAAAAATGCAGAAGGAGACAGGAAAATAAATACTAAATGGAAGAAGAATACCTCTCAAAGCATGAAGCAAAAGCTTTTCAGTAGTTTCTGCTGATTCTTTTTTAACAATATCACGAACTAAGGACTTCCCCATAGCTTCTTCAACAGGCATGCCTGTCAATTCAGCAACCTTTGCATTCCACCCATTTATACGGCCTTCAACATCTACAGCAAATATTGGTGCTGTTGCAGTCTCTATCAATCTAACCATTTCCCTGGCAACAGAACTGAGTTCATCCATCCCTTGAAACTCATTATCCACAATCTGATTCTGAACAACAGCCTTTGTATTGCTTCCATCAGCATCCCTGAATGAATCTCGTAGTATAAGCTGCAAGGAATGAATTGCATCCATTTCAGCAGTCTCCCATGGCAAACTACGGCTTTTGACTACTTCCAGAAATGCTTTGAAAGAAGAACGTGGATGCATCCTCTGCCCATCATCTTTGTCCTCTGGATGATGCTTTGCACCACCCCACTTTATCTCTTTGGCAGTGTGGGAGCGAAACCAGAACAAGAAATCTCTTGAAGTAATATAAGCAACAGCCATCCCACAAACAGCGTCACCAAGAGAGGCTGCCCCAGGGTACCCTGCATCAGCCAAACTATCAGTACTCAATCCTGTTGAGTCCCCATGGTAAGCCAACAACCATTCAACAATATCCTTTATCTGGGCTTGAGTAGGTGTCACGCCCAGTGGGTAGCACTTTCCCCGGTAGTACAGAGCAGCACCATCACATTTCACGAGGTCCATAATGCTGGGGCTCTGTGTAACAATCCCAGTTGGAGAATCTCGAAGAATCATATCACACAAAAGTGTTTGTGTCCTCAAAACATGTTTCTCAGACAACTGTGAAGCCAATTGTAACTCCATGTTCAATTGGAGCCCAAAGGCTTGCATTAGGAACTCACAGGCATAACGCAGAGGGAAAGGAATACAACGAGCAGAAGTGTGGTGACCAACAACCAAGCCCCAAAGTCTCATGGAATTCCGGCCCCCAACACTATCCTCCTCATTTCCATTAATGATGACTGCAAGAGTTAATGAGGCAATTGACCCCATATTAGCCATGTACTGGGCATGGCAATCATGAGGAGCTCGAAGTGTTGAACCAACTAAACATAGAGGCTGCATGAGTGATTCATCCTGCAGCACCTGAACGGAAGTAGCATGACAATCCACGATCATCCTAACCCTATTCTGCTTAAACAAAAACCTTGATGCCTGAGGAATGTCGGTGGCTGGATAATGCAACCCGATATAAGGATCCAAATCCGACCTTTTGCTCTCAGCCACAACCTCACCATGCTCATCCTCATGAAATTTATACACCATTACCCTGTCATAGCCCGTAAGCTCCCTCACACTTTCAACCACAGTATCACACAAAAGCTTAATATCTCCACCGGGGAGTGATTGCAAATGTGAAATCGCCCTCACAGCTAGTTTCTGAGACTGAACAGCCCCAGCAATTGATAAAGCAGGATCCTCAGTCCTAGCAGGCTCCAAGTCAATTACAATCCCAACATCAATCCTATGCAGAATTCCATAAAAGGGCTTCCCAGAATTCTTTGAATGAATCCAAATCGGATTTAACAAAGTGATTTCTCGCGCCCCGAATGCCCTTTCGAGCAAAACAGAGCTGGAAGGGGTGAAAACGGTCCTTACATCAGTCCCAATTGTGAGGATCTCAGGCCTTTCGAGGCTAGGGACTGATTGAGGAGTTAAACCAAGCATTTCACGCGCATTTTCGCTATAAGCAATGACACTGAACGAAGCCTCGTCTACGGCTATCATACAACCAAAGGGTTGAATATGACCACCCCTCTGGATTTTAGACAAATATGCAGTGATTTGTTGCTCGGGAACAGAGTGTGTGGTGTTTCTAACGGACTGAGAGTAATCAAAGGACTTGCCAGACTCACCAGACTGCTCAAATACAGCATGTAGCTTAGCATCCACGGTGTACTGAGCCACAGCCTTGCTGACTGACTCCCTGTAGTTTACATTTTGGCTTGTCCCTGAAGATTGAGCTTGACCTCTACCTTTAGAATGGTGATGATGAAGACTGCTTGATGCTCTGCTTCCCCCTGAGGCCATCTGTGTTGAAGAAGAAGAAGAAGAAGAAGAAGGAAAGGACAAGCTCACCTTGAGTGTGTGTTACAAGTTTGGATTTTTAAGCTGAATTAGGACAGACATGGAGTTAATAAGAGAACCCGATTGGGTAAAATTTCTGGGAGTGTCAAGAAATTTCGCAGCAGATGTATAGGGTTTCTTCTTGTCTTGAACTTTAAAAAAGAAAGAACCTTTTTCCTTCACTCTGTTTTTTCCTCGTCCCTCCTGTTAATTCTGGGGCGGATTCTAATTTCTTGAATCCCCTTCTTTTCTTTTTTCCAATCGGGGAGGGAGAAGCTAGAAAGTTAGCTTGGACTGATTTTTCATTTGATTCATATTGAATGAGGTAAAAGAAGAGAGCTGAATTTGGGAGCTGGGAACTGAGTCAGTCCTACTTTTTCCCCATTTTCTTTCGATTTTTAGAGTTTTTTTATTATATATATAATTTAATGATTCCCTTGCACAACATATAAATATCATCATTCGTATGTATTTTGGCTGTGCCAAAGTTGAGATGGCGTACAAAGTATTCTGTTCATAATTTGCCATTATTTCAGATTTCACTCAAGTTTAATAATGCACTACATATTCACACGCACCAACACCATCTGTTATCAACATACAAATGCATTTTTTACGATCTTGACATTAAACACCTATTCATGTTGTTAATTAAACTGGGTTGCAGCCTAAATGAAATGACAAATTGTGCATTTTTGAAATCTTGTGTATCAACCTTTTTTTTTGTCTCGTTGAATAAAACCCTCATGTTTTATTATTGTTATTTTGCAAGCATATGTTATTTATTTTAAAAATATATTTAAATACAAAAAGTGCAACGAATGTGATTATTGTATTTTTTTTATATATAATAAGTTTAATACAGCATAATTGAAAAAATCCTCTTGTTATGATTACTTCATGTGTTGCTAAAATCTAGGTTAATTAATGAAAATTTAACTTCTTTGAAAGCTATGCTAAGTTCTACACGCCTAATCGTATCAATTGTTAAATAAATTGATTCGATGTATTCCTTTTAATCTCTCGTAGGAAAAATACTTTACCTTTTCACATGGAATTTTGAATAAGATTCCGCTTTTTGTTTTATTCCTGGGGCTGCAACATGAATTAAGTTACTCAATACTTAAATCAAATTTGATTGATAATAACTCATTTAAATTGATTCGTCAATTAATCAAATCAAATTTAAACAACATATTATGTTTAATAACTTTTAAACTTAATAAAAAAGATTCGATTGGACAAATAAATAAAATTTTAAACTCGTAAAAATAATTAAATAAAATTAAACAATAGAGTATTTGGCTTAATTAGACTGTTTGATCCCTTATTCATCCGTACATTTGTAGTTAATTCGTTGAGCTGAAAAGTAGAGCGAGGGAACGAACGAAGGAGAGGAGGACTCGTGCAACGAAAGCGACAACTTGCTGAGAGAGTAAAATGTCTGGTTCATTGATTGGTCAAGTGTCACTTAGGCCACGTGAGATTCACAAGCCAATGTTCTTTCTTTTTTTTTTTTTTTTGGGGTCGTGGCGGTCATTCAATCCAATGTTCTGTCACTAGCTGAGGGTCATTCAAACCTTTTTTCTTTGAACAAATTATCCGGTAGTTACTTCTTTTTTTTTTTTTTTTTGAAAGAAAACCTCCATTCATTGCAAATCAGCAAGAGCAGCATCAGTAACAATCTTGGGGAAGTTTACAAACCATACTCTACTTCCCTCAAGAGATAAGGACAATTTGGACATGATGTGGGCAGGAACATAATTGTTGTTCCTCCTCACATGACTAATCTTTACATAATCAAAAGAATTCAGCATAGCTCTGATGCCATGAATTACATTACCTATCAAGGACAGATCGGGCTCTTTGCTATTAATCCTCTGAACAACACTTAAAGCATCACCTTCTAGCAAGAAATGTGTGATTCCAAAGTCCCTTGCAAACTCCAAAGCACTTAAAAAGGCCAAACATTCCAACCACTACCTTGTTAAACTAAACTTTTAGAATCATTGAATTCTAACCACTACATTATTAAAGGTTTGATTTTAATCATTAAACTATTTAAAATTTAGATTTCGGACCATTCCGGCAAATTTAACCGTTAATTATGTCCCTTTCTTTTGTCTCGTGAATCATGCGAGCACTCGAATTTAGCATAATTAACGATCAAATCTAACGGCTCCAAATTTAAATGTTAAATAGTTTAATGTAATTAAAACTAGACTTTTAATAGTTTAATAGTCAAAACTCGATGATTTTAAAAATTTAGTGACCATCCAAATAATTTACTCTTTTTCTTTGAGGGTCATTCAACCCCGTGTTCTTTGGACGAGCGCCAATTATAACATATAATGTACAGCACAATGAAGGTAATAATACTAACACAATAAATTTATAAGCCTAAAAAATGAGTGCCATACAAAAATAATTTCTCTGATCTCGAGAGTGAGTCCACCACAGTGCCTAATTTTGGTAATGTCGAAAACTAATTACCATTCATAATGTGAGTAATTCATCATTAGAAAAATATTGATTTTATCCTTTAGAAGTATTGATTTTGCATTTCTGAATACTCATTCATGGAATATTTTTTATACTACTTAGCAAAGTATTAAAAATACTCTTTTCGAAACTTAAAATTTGCCTTTACAAATTTTGTACCAAAAATTATTGTAGTGGTACACTTGTTATTCTAATAAATACATGGCTTTTTTTTTTTTTTTTTTTTTGCGCAATACATGACTTGAAGTTAGTAAGCACATCTCTTCGATTAGTGCACGCATTGTACTAACAATTGTTGTTGAGGCCCTTAAGCCATGTCCCAGAAGAAGCATTAACAAGACAACTCAGCATGAACATCTCTCTCATGACAATTGGGCCCCAATTGATATAAGGCAACCGGCTGTAGCGTTGGCTTAACAAACCAGGCCTTGATGATGGATGGAACCCGAAAATCCTGAGCGAATTAACGGGTTTTTGCGTCAAAACTTGTGAGTTTTGTTATTACTAATTGGATGCTTAGCATACTAATAGTGTTTTAAGAACAACGATCTCGAGCTTAACATCTCATGTTGGTACCAAGTGGGTTATGGTTATGAAATCGGTTTCTTGTTAATTATTATTACAAGAAATATTTACAATTGGAAAAGATTCAATTCTTGCATACTAAATAGTAATAAATATTTTCAAGAAAAATAGATCAAAATCTCCTTTACATTTTTGTTAAATGAATTTTTTCGTCATTTATTTTAAAAATATTAATTTTATATTCATTACAAATTCAAGTTCGCAAATTTTGGTTTCAACCACTTTTTAGCCTAAAATCACCACATGACTCATATGCAATAGTGTTTATGTACAAAATGTCAGATTTCACCTTTTTAATGGCAAAAATAAATATGAATTGACAAAAATTAATATGGTTCAAGTTAGATCTTGTTTTTTTATGTGCAACAATGAATATAAATTTGATTATTTGTTTAACTATAAATGGAATCTAACCTTTTGTCCATAAAAAAAAATGACCATATGTTAAAAGATTCCTAAATCGAATTCCAATTCTCGCTCCTAGTAATAATGCAATTGTTTCGAATAGTGAATGTTTCCCCTACCAAATAATTAGACTGTACTAAACTATATCCTAACTTGTCGCTATTTGTAAAAAATCTGTTAAAAGATTCCTAAATCGAATTCCAAATCTCACTCCTAGTGATAATGCAATTGTTTCAAATAGTGAATATTTCCCCATCTAAATAATTAGATTGTACTAAACTAGGTCCTAACTTTGCCATTAGTTGTATTGAACACGACTGACTACAAATCACAAATTTGACAAGTGCAATGTCAAATTTTGTGTCTTTTTAACTATTAATGTTTTCCACTAGTTATGATGAATATGTTGGATTATAAATCACAAACTTGATGTATACACTAAATTTAAGGTATTTTAACTATTAACTATGTAGCAACGATGTTTAGATGTCAAGTTATGCTCCCATGTTCAATTTAAATTATTCAAGCAAGAGTTTAAATAATATACGAGGATCATTTTGATTTGGGATTTTTCAAGCACCCAATGACTTATTGTCACTTAAGTTTCTTTAAGTGCTCCAATTTAATAATAATGTACCTATATTTACACAATCTTCAGATTTGCTATTTCTTTTTTTTTCCCTGTTTAAAGTAATTTACCAACTTTTATCATTTAACATTTTTCCCTTTCTTTATTTGTTCAAAAGCAATTTTTTGTTCATTGCACTTACCTTCTTTTAATTCTTTTTTCTTTTGTTTAATGTAATGTAGCCAACCCTTTTTCTTTTTTTCGTTTTAACCAAAAAAAAACACCATTATTGTCTTAGAACCATACAGAAAGTCAAGAAACAAGATGAAGTAGTGGTTAAGCTACACACAAAAAAAAATGCACGCGATTAACATCTCAAAATTGAGAGATTTGAATGACGGGTATCACAGTAAAATTATAAAATCACGCGCTTCCATACTGTGAATTTCATCTATGCATTTGGGATTTGCAAGAAGTGTACATACCTTTGAATTGTCAAGATTTCTTGGTTATTGTGATTATTTATGTGGTAGAATAATTCACTAATGTAATTACTCAATTGAAAATTTTCATGTACATACCTTTGCGTAATCATCGATAGTTGGGATAGCCATCACATTTACAAATTATAAGAATAGTATTTTTTTCTTAAAGAAAAAGGAAAAAGGTGGTTAAATTATATTAAAAAAGAATTAAAAAGGATAAATGCAATAAAGAAAAAATGCTTTTGAACCAATAAATAGAATTAAAAAATTAAATGACAAAAATTGGATAAATTACTTTAAACAAAATGGAAAAAACGCCACCTTAAAATGTCTTCCGAGTTCCCAAAGGGATAAAGACACCAATTTAAAACAGGTTTTATTTTAAGGATGCGCCAAAATTAAACTGTAGGCCCCTTGTTCATTACCGGTTCTAACCTGTCCTCGGTTGCAATTTTCACTCTTGTCTATTACCTGGCCCACCTAGCTGTGTTGTCCTATTCCTATTACTTTTTCCCACCATGCAAAGATGACTCAGCTTTCCACAATAGAAGCAACCGTATCTTGTCCATCTCTGCAATCAACTAAAGTAACACAGGTGAAGACTCACCTAAAATAGTAATAACTAGTTCTACCACGTTTCCAATTCACATTCGCGTAACATGGACGGCCTTTATTTGGCCACATTTCTGGCATATTAATGAAGATTACCATTCATGAAAAAGCAAAAGAGATTCAGAGCAAGAAAATGGCACTAACTTTGATTTGTGTTTCTTAAAATATTGTGGCAAAAAATGTGTCTCAAAAGTAGGGGTGGACAAAAAATCCGACCCGATTCGAAACCCGGCTAAGCCCGATCCGATTCAATCCGAAAAATAGGATATCCGATCCTATTTTTCTTAGCGGGGCAGATGCGGGTCGAGTACCAGCAAAAACGGATACGGATATGGATCAGCAAAATAAAAACCCGCGGGTACCCGACCTGCAGGGTATATTATATAAATATTTAAAAAAATAAGGGTTCATTATATAATTTTATAATTTTTAATCCTAAGTGTAAGTAAAGTGGTTCACAATCTCATATTTTAATCTCATATGATCCGCCTCTCCTCATCTTGTTTAAAAAAAATGAATATTCTTGGTGAAACCTGAACCAAATGAATAAAACAAAGAAAAATTTGTGAAACTCTATCATAAAAATTGTTCATCCCTTTCATTCTTTTTCATTTTTATTCTACTTCCATCGATCTTTCCAGCAAATTTTTCATCAATTCAATCAAAAATTTGTGTTTGGAGCTCCTATTTTCTGTTAGCTAGATAATTAAAACATTTATGTTTTTCATTTATTTATTTATTTTATTGCAATTGTGTCTCTTAAATTTATCTCCTTTATTTTAGTGCAAGAAATTTATTTTTCTTTTTCATCACCTTTAATGCAACAAGGTCTCTTCCAAAGATGTAAGAAAGTTGGGGAAAATTTTTCAAAATTATTTTGGTTATACTTTCTTTAAAAATTATTAGCTCTGTTCAATTCTTTTCCGAACTTGATTCCACAATCGATTCATTTTGGATGCAATCTTGTACCATAATATCCTTAAGGAAATTGGAAAAGTTGCCATATACTTATTATCCTTGTGTTTGTTATGTTGTAAAATGATGAAATGCGTGAGAATAGTGATGTACTCAAAATTATCATAAAATTTCGTTTTATCTATTAGATATTATAATTTTAATATGTACTAAATTTATGAAATCGGTTTGATTATTGGATGAAATATGTGAGAATGGTGATGTATGGATTTTGATTATAATATTTCTACCAATGTTAATTGGAAATCATACTTTTTTTTATTGGAAAACATGTTGATATTAAGTGAAAAATATTTTTTTATTGAAAAATAGTTTTTTTTAAGAGACGGGTACCCTATGACCCGCCCTTTTTTTTGGAGTACCCGAATAGCAGGTATCCGAAAACATTAGGAGCGGGTTAGTGTCACAAAATGGCTGATCCGATATTTTAGGGTCAGGTCAGTCAAATCTTGTTAGGAGCGGGTACCCAACCCGTGCCCACCCCTACTCAAAAGTAAAGATATTTGGAAGGAAATTTTAATATATTAACATTGTTGAAATTGATATTTTTTTTTTTTTTTGTCGACATGATAGCTTTTCTATTCATACTCTATATTAAGAGGGAGGAAGTGGATCTAAATAGGTCAAAGAAGAATTTGGACGGAATTGAACTATCATCGGATCAAACGATCAAATGAATGCCTTAGCACCCGCCGATAAAACTTCCAGAAAATCTTAAAAATGAATGTAAGTTATCCCTTAATCTGCGTTCAAGGAGAGTCTTAAAGTTCTTCCTGATAGTCACCTACTGTAAGGATAGTTGGTCGCTGAAATTGGTGTATGCTCCGACTGTATTTTTTCTAATGACAAGCCTGACACAAATAAGAATTTTTTCACTGAAATGTCTTAGTCGCCTCACATGAGTATGCGGCGACCGACCGATGATATTTTTTTTTTGTTTTTCTTAAATCGTGTCATGCATATGGCAATTGAAACCGTGGACCTTATAGCTTATAAGCCATATACAACCCAAAAATGAGGAGGATTGCAAAATACTGGACTAGCTCCTCTTTTTTTTTTTTTTACAACTTTTTTGTTAGGGATAATTTAAAAAACCTTTTCTGAGGTTTTTAATAATTTCTCTTAACACTCCCAAATTTTAAAATTTTCACTTGACTCCTTTACTTCAAACTTCTTGTAACATTTGAAACTCATTTCATCAAAATATAATATTAAAAACTCATTGACTTGTGCGGTAACAAAAAGATAATGAAAAAAATTTAATCTATCTCTGTCACTGCATACTCATGTTAATATTAAAAACCCCTACCAAAATACTCTAACTTTTGAGACACATTTATTCTTAGGGATTATTTTAAGAAATTCACCATGTCCATTGCCTTTTTTTACCATAGAAACTTTTAACCTTTCTTTAGGCAATTTTTGTTTGTAAAGAAAAGTATGGAAAAATGAGAGAAATTAAATTTGTTTAGTAGGAAAAGTGTGGAGTTTAAGAAATAGGGAGGGAGTTTAAATCAAAATCTCTGATTCTTGAAGTCTTAGCTTTAACTACAAAATGAGGCCCTGTTTAATAACCTAATCCAATACTTAAATTTAATGGATTCAAATTTAACATGTTCAAACGTATTTGATAACAAAAAATTGAACATCTAAATTAATTGACACTAAATTTTCAAGGCAAAACTTACTCTAAAAAATAAGTGATGAACTATTCACTTATTATTTAATGTGATATACACTTAAATGTATCAGATTTAGTACTTAATAATTTAACAAATCAACGAACTCAAATTTCAAATTTCAATTTTATCAAACGCATCCTAAAATTTAGACAAAAACAAATGTTTGGACCATGAGCAATTCTAGTCACTAAAGCCTAGACAAAAATAAATGCAGTTCCAAATGTTTCAATTTCTAAATACATTGAGTCCAAATAAACGATTTTTGTTAATTGCTACCAGAATCCGTTCATGTGTTGTCACGTGCTAGCAACTAACTTTGTAAAAAATTTAGAAAATACGAAACAAATATTGTTTGACATAATTTATAATAAATGAGGACTAATTACTTGCATGCCAATGATGTGAGTAACTAGTTTTTAGCTTAGTATACAAAAATTTGACAAAAAAATTATTCCTACAAGACTAATTCTTCACGTGATTCATATGTGGGTAATTAATTATTTTTTATTACAAATTATGGCTAATAATATTTTATCAGTTCCTTAAACTTTTTTTTAAATAATTGTTGGCCCCTGACAGCAAGTGACCTGATTCTGGAAGCAATTGATAAAAATCAATCAATTGGATAAAATGTGCTTATAAATTGAAATATTTAGAACTGCATTTGCTTTCGTTTAAACTTTAGAGGCTAGAACTGCCTAAGCTCCAAATATTGGAATCAAAACTGCAATTCTCTCTTACTCCCTTTGTATGTGTTTTTTCGATTTAGGGGAAAGTAATTTTGAAGAAAAAATTGACGAGTACTCACAATATTTTTAATAAATACCGCTAACTATCCATTTTTTGTCACAATATTTCACTTTCTCACGTAACTTTCCCTCAAATTGAAATGACTGTCATGTTTGGATTGCTATTTTTAGGATTTTTTGTAGGAAAATATATTGTAGCGATTTGACGTATATGAGATTAAAAAATGATTGGAAAACGTGTTTACGAAAAACGTAAAATTTTTTTGGTAGAAAATCACGATCCAAACATAGATATAGCTTGTTGACAAAGTTAAATACTAAAATGAGTAAACTAGTGGAATCCATACATCTACAATTCCTCAAATCTGACAGGATTATCGACTTGATTCTTGAGTCCTTTAGGCCCACTCCGCATCAAATCGTAAGAAATGACATAAGTCCATTAAGGTAATGCAAATCCAGCTTAGAAATCGTTTACTGATAGTATTTCCGAAAACATGAAACATAGACGGGTATACACATGGACACCAATTATCGGGACAATTGTGATTTCCCTTTCAGATCGCATTCCCTCCACGTGAACTCTGTACCATATAATTGACCCACAATATCGCAAAAGCTTATCTCCTTCCTTCTAGTGTCTGCAATCAGTCTCACTCCACATGGTTTTGTCCTCTGATGGATTCAAGCAGCAGGTGTATTCAGTACTACTAGCGTTGTACTTAGTAGTAGTTACGCCACTTAACCCATGTTCACCACGTATAAGGCATTAGAGGGCATCGGGAATAACTTAATGGATTAATTTCTTATATTCCGAATGTATGCACTAGCGAGCATCGAGAACAACTTAATGCATTAATTCCTTGAGTGTATATATTAGCGTGTCCAAATCTATAATACATTCGAAGCCCGTTAGTGTATATACAAATCATTTTAGTAAAGATGGATCCTGATTTAATTTGCTTGGGCAGATTGTGTTTAGGCTGCTTGTATGGTACCCCTAACTGTCGGCAACAAACTACTCGTCTCTGGCAATATTTTTAAATTCGGATCGGATCGAAGAATGAACTGAAAAATCTTACAATTCACGATTCGACTGGTTCAATCAATTCGACCTCAATTCAAAGATTTTTTATTCATTTTTATATTAAAAATTTTAATATTTATTTTAGAAACTAAAAACTTAACAAAAATCGATTGAACCTTTCGATTTGATCGGTTCAACGATCTCTTAACCAATTCAATCAATTCTTTGATTTTTTAATTAAATCGGACCGAAAATATAACCGACTCATGGTTCAACCGATCAAACCGACCAGTCTGATTTTCAAAACATTGGTCTCAGGCGTATCAACAGGTTGCTTGTGTACAACGGCCCAGTTTAATTAATATGGCATGCCATACAGTTGCTTATATCAATATGGTAGGCTCCCAGTTACTTCATCAGATCAGATTGCTTGCATCCGAAGCAGAGATACTCATAAACTCTTAAACAAGTTCCTTGACTATCAATTTCAAGATGCAAAAGACCTTCCAACCATTCAAATCTCAATGTAATGATGCGACACAATCTTATCCATGAAATTGCCAGGAATTCTTGAGGGCCCCCTTTTGTGACTTTCAGGGGATTCACAAAAACAAATCAAGCCTATTTCCTTTTTTTTATTTTTTATTTTTTAATCAAGCAAAACAAGGTAAACATGCCAGCAGAGACTTTGAATTATAACACGCTAACAAAACAAGGACGAAAATTGCTCTAACGATACATTGATCGATACCACAATTGTTATTACTTCCTCAAGTCAAAAGACAGATTCTCCAGATTGACTACTACTCATTTATATTCATGTAAACTCGGGTTAAATGACTTAAAATGAAGTACTCTACCTGCTTTTAGCAGTTCAAAACACTAGCCTAAAACTGAATAATGGTGATAGCAAGTGGTAAATTGACAACTTTTAACCGAATGCTAGTTGAGGAGAATGCTGCAACGCCCCTCTTCCCATCTGCCAGCTCTTCACTTGGTGTAGAGAACATCTTCCCAAGGATGGCGGTACAGTGGCTGTTTCAATCTCTTCTGGTCAAATGTATGCCTGAGATTTTTTTAAAAGGATATATCAGTCGTTTGTTAGTGAGGGAGATGTAAACAACCATTGTTTAAAAAGATTGCCTTTTACTGTTTTAGCATAATCCAACTCACCCAATTAGACCAATAGAACGGGCAAGCACAAACAGCCCATTCAGGTAACCAATCTCAACGATCTCGTCAATTTCTTGTTTGGTGAACATTCCGCTTCCAGCAAGCAGATCCAGGAATAAAGACCCAATGGCACCATCCACATTAAGGACAAGGTTGTTTGCCTTTGAGAGTGTGTAGGTTTCAACCTGGACTGCGTATTCCATGTATTTCACTGAAGGGAAGTTTTCACGTGCATACCGTTGTAGCAGTTCAACTCTCTTATCTCTGTTGTCTCCTCTCTTGATCCTTTTTTCATAGAGAGAATATAAAGCTCCATATTAAAAATTGACGTGGCAAGATTCAAAAGTATACCCACGGAAAATGTACAAGAACGTCAGTTTGTGATATAGCAATCTAGTACCATTCAGGAGAGAATATCTACCAAGTTATAATGCCATATGAGAAAGAAGGCCTTATTTTACACTGACAAGCAAACAGAGCTTCTTACCTATGTCCAATTCCTGGCACCCGAATGCCTTTCTTTTTCATGCCCTCCACAAATTCATAAGGTGTCAGATTCTGAGACAAAACAACATTAAGACAACGATTTAGCATCCCATGAATGATTGGATATGCTAAGATAGCCAAATCATGTGAACTTACCCTGTCATAAGCATCCTTAAAGTACCGAGCAGCATCATCAATAGCCCCACCAAATCGGGGACCAATAGTCAGTAAACCTGTTTCAGAAACCAAATTACATCTCCCATCGATAACAAAATCAACAGTATAGATTCCATTCATCTACCTTAAAAAAAACTCAAGATTACTACTACCATCTTTGTGACTTTTGAGGAGGATATCAGAAGGATACCAACTTACCAGAAACAAGGCTGGACACAAGATCTTTTCCTGCTCTGGCGGTTACAATGGTGTTGTGAGCACCAGAGACACAGGGGCCATGGTCCGCACACAACATGATGCAAATCTGGTTTTGTCAGCAACAAAAAAAGGTAAACTTGTGCAAGTAAAACAGACTGACAACAGGGAATGCCACGAAATCAAAGGAAGTTTTTAACAATTCAGAAGAGACTCACCTCAATAAAACGAGAGCAATAACGGGGAAGACTTCGTTTGAACCACAACAGAGAAATGACATCACCAACACCAAATCCCTGTTCAACAATGGAGGACATTGGAACACCAGCATAGCATGGCTCTTCACCTGTTTACCAGAATAGGCAATCAACCTAATAATTAAGATCCCGTCAATTAGTGATGAATTCATCTAACGTACAAAATAAATATCCCAGACCTCTGTCATCAGAGATGGTGGAAATGACATGAGTAGGAGCCCGAACTTTGCCACTCTTGATTGCTGTGTTAAGATCCTCTGGAATTTGTGGAGGCGTCACTTCCTTTACAGGAGCAATCTTGCCATCTTGAGCCTATTGGGAATAACCAGGCATTTTAGTAAATCTACCTAGAGGCAGAGCAAATGCCTGAGAAATAACAACTAAGGCAAGAATATGGAGAATCTACCAATTTATCAAAAGTTTCTTTAATAGCACTCTCAAATGCTTCATATGAGGAGGGAACGACAGCACCAGCATCCTTGAGTGCTTGGTTCTTTGCCTGTGCAGATTCCATCTCACCACCACTCTTTGCGCCCTGACAAATACCATCAGACAAAGTTAGAGACCTTACTTGCACAAGAAGCTATTGTTGAGGAGGGAAATGAGTACAAAAGAACCCTTTGACCCTGTGCCAACCCAAAGATATTGAACACTGAGAAATTAAAGGGCTAAGCAGAGTAACATGGACAGCCATATGAAAAATGGAAGCAAGAGGAAAAGCTCACCGCATGACCAAATTGTACTTCAGACTTGAAAAGCCTTGCACAAGTGCCGCTGACCCAAGCAACTACAGGCTTGTTAATTTTACCCTGTTTGAGGGCCTCAACTAAAGAATATTCATCTCTCCCGCCAAGTTCCCCAAGAACAACCATCATTTTAACCTGTTCAAAGAGACTCAGAATTTAAGAACCTATATTATAATCTGAGACAAGAAAAACCAGAAAGACTAAAGCTCAGTGCATGTCCTAGCTCCCCACCCAAGATCAAGCACCAAAAAAAAAAAAAAAACACAAGAAACCTCCCATTTTTAGATTGTTCCAAGGACAAGATTACCACAGTGAGTATGTACCTGGGGAATGTTGTTAAACCGCAGAACGTGATCAGAAAGTGTTGACCCAGGAAATACATCTCCTCCGATTGCAATACCTGTATAAAACATGATTTGCTATCCAATTAAATTCCAATTCTAAACATTTATTAAACGGGATAATTTCAGAAACCTCCCCTGAGGTTTCTGACAGTTTCACTGCCCTTCCCTGAGGTTTCTAAAATATCAGAAACCTCCCCTATTAGGTCATTGGGTCCAATTGTCACATCAATCATGGAGAAATGACTTAATTACCCACACAACTTAAGAGATATTTCCCAATTATGTTCACATGATTAGTTAAATTGTTATTAACTAGATTGAACAGAAATAATGACAATTTATAAGTTTTTTAAAAAAATTTCTAATATGCCATTACAAAAAGGGGGGGCAATTATAGGCGCCTTTCTATGATTGATAATTGATGTGCGTGAGTAGAAGCAATGATTTAGACTTTAGTGGTTTTTGTGGAATAAGAGAAATAGAGCTTCTTTAGGCATATCTAAGGATTTAGGAGACTTGACAAGGAAATTTGCTCTCAAATTTTTCTCAAAATTTTGGTAATTGTGAAAATCTCAAGGTCAACCTCTAAGATTTTTCTGCTCTTAAATTTTGGAAATTTTTATTATTTGATTGCAGATGTTAAGGTAATTCTTGATGGTCATGCTTAATGCAAGTGAAAAAAAATAGCTTGAATCAAACAAAAAATGGAAAATATGACATTATGTAATTTGTATTATGTTCTGTATGATCTGCTCCATTTGACGATTGGTATTCAATTATAGTGTTTTTTCTTTTTTTTTTTAATCTTAATTGTTACTTTTATTATCATCGAAAATAGGTGTTGATGTTGTATAAAATATAGGCAAAGATCGTTGGTTGTATACTACTAAATTGAAAAACATTTAAATTATGACAATTTTTTTTCTTGTTTGTGATTATTCAACAAATGGTCTTTTTTAAAACGAAATGTTGGCTGTAGTAGGGTTTACATGTCTTGTAGCAGATTATGCAACTGATGTGTTATAATAGATGTAACAGTATCATATTACACGTGCAATATGTAGATGAGACTTTGAGTCGCTAAACTTATTGTAGAGTTATAAGCTGATATTTTGTTTACGATCTATGAATGCAGTAACGGTTACACCACCTCACATTTAATAAAGTTAAAATATATATATATTGTTCGTAGTAAATTAACTATCTAATGCAAAACTTGAGGGTAGTTATGGAATTAAATTGTTTTCTCTCTCCTAATACCAAGTTTATAATGTTTTTGTATTTGAATTGGGCTGATTTGTTACTAGCTAATTAGTTTTAGGGGAGGGTTTTGATATTTTGAAAACCTTAGGGGAGGGCAGTGAGAGTGTTAGAAACCTCAGGGGAGGTTTCTGAAATTATCCCTTTATTACTGCTCAAACAAAACAAACAACTGATATTAGCCTGAAAAGTTAAGAAAATAACCTTCATAAATGCCGTCCGTGACACGGGCAATTGTATTGTACAATTCATTGGACATGCCCCCCTGTATGTCAAAGAATTATGTTAAAACCCATACAGATTTTCACTGCTACTATATCATATCCCAGAAGAAAGAGAGATCCAATCACATTGGTAATTGAAAAATTTTAACAAAAAATTTAAACACAATATTTGCGAAGATGTACCAAAAAAATTTGAGCTTTTTTTGCAACAGTATAGATGTATTAATGAGAACTTCAAAGATTACGTACAGATTTTGAGACAAAGCCAACAGATCCAGGCCTGTAGAGCTTGCACTGAATAATATTATCGATTGTTCCAGCAGTGTCACCAATTTTAAAAGCTCCAGCTTGGATACCTCCAACTGTAGCTGGGCCAATAACAACCTGAAACAGATATGTTACAACGATCAGATACCATGTTGCAAAAGACAGACTAATGCATCTGAACATACAACCTGCATGTTACCTTATTGTTTGACCGTGCATAAGCAATCAACTGCTTGCTATCTGCCTCAGGGACACCTTCAGCTATGATAGCAACAACTTTAATAGTTGGCTGCTTAAGCGCAGACATTGATGAAGAAGCAGCACTGCAGTAACAACAGTTATATTCCAATATGTGGATTAGCTTTAGCTTTCGGGTCATTACACAATTACAATTATAAGACACACCTTCTAAATGACGCAAAGTTTATGAAAACATCAGCAGTGGGATGCGCAGCACAAGCGGCTTCAATGCTGGAGAAACAGAAAATGGCAGAAAATATGAGAAATGTTCAATCTGAAGAAAATTATCAGGGAAAAGAGAAAGCATGTACAGTACTAAGTGTAACAAGGTGCAGTTATATGCACCTGAAACTATATCAAAAAGAAAGAAGTGACAAAGCAATTTCCACTTGATTTATCCTAGGAAACAATGCAGATCACAGAAGAAAAATTTATGATTGAACCTTCAAAACTTTACCCCCCCCCCCCCCTCTTAAAAAAAGCAAAATTTTTTACAACATGCTGCTTTCAAGAACTATTGACAGATAGACTAAAACATCTCATGCCAAACAAGTGAATGTTCAGCGGTTGTCAACGTGCACAGATAGACAAAAAATAAGAACATAAGATTTTGACCAGTTATGAAACACATTATTTACTTGTCAACCTAGACAACAAGCAATAGTACACTATATTGAAACCCTATCCAAAACCATTAGAAAGATTTCCACTTTATGACCAAGATAACCCAAACTTTACTGAGAAAGACAAAAAATGCAAGCATATGCAACACAATAATCAGGGGTCAGATACCCACGTGGAGTGTACTGGGATTGCAATTTCCTCCTGACCGAAAAAAAGCTTCTGGAAACCTTCTGCACCAGGACTTATAATACCAGCGACAGAAGGTGTTTCTCTCCCTTCAAACAGATAGGAAGAAGAAATAACATTAACCAAATGCTAGTGAAAAAGACTAGGTGAAAAACAAATTTCAAGCTCCACATTGTGAAATGGATTCAATCACAATAAGAAATTCCATACGCACCAGAAAGGAAGTCAAAGTCCAGCATCCGCTGGATTGGAAGCTGCTTGTAATTGTAGAATAATGCTTGTGTAGTCTTGGAGAAAAGCTGCCCAGTAGCCATGGCCTTGCCTCAGAGCGACTTCTGCTTAAACATCATAGTCATCTTCTCAGTATGGAAAGTATTAGACATCATTGTAAAGAAGAGATCCACCAAACTCAAACAACAAATAGTGCACTCAAACATTTCCTCAGAGGCACAGCACGCAGTGGCCCTTTTTTCTAGTAAAGGAACATCTCAGCAGACTAAACATTTATCTTCGTACTCTGCATAACTGAGTGTAACAGACATAACGGTTTAAAAAGTAATCTCATAGCACTATTAACTACACCTTTGACTCTTTCCGCAACTCTATATGAATTAATCCAGCAACTGAAAATTCAATAAGATCCCATTTTGAGGTTTGAGCAGATCTCAATAAAGTGGTTAGATAAGCAAAATAAGCAGGGAGATTAAGTGTAATACAGTAGTGACAAACAATAACGAATATTGTTCCTATCATACAGCCCCATCAAATTGTAAATCAAGCTTCATGCATCAGTACCCGAAAAAACAGGCGATCACACCACTACTGAATCCAGATCATGAATGGAAAAACTTACAGTCCAATTTATATTTGCCCCTAACATATGATGAACATTGTTGATGCAACCGAAATTTAGGGGCACGACGACAATATAAATATCAGTTTGATTGCAGTTAATCAAATGGACCCATTATAAGTGGAAATGCAATCATGTTCAAGAAGTAGAAATTCAAAATTAACCTTAACAAAAATTCAGATCCTAGCAATGAGCAATTCAGGTGTGCGAAATTCACTTGACAAAATGGTAACTTTATTGGAGAGAGGGATCTGTCTCTCAGCCGGAAATTTAAAAGCTTCATTAACCTTAACTAAACAGCAAAAGGAAGCATAAAGATGCCCCAACCCATCCATATTCCAATTTCCTCGGAAACATCGAAAAACACGACAGGGAAACAGCGAACCACCCACGCCATGGAAACATATTATTCTTACCCACAAAAGGACCCAATCCCAGATCATAAAAAACAGGGAAGAGAAAAGAAAAACAGACCAACACGAGGAAAAACAGATCCGAATGATAGGAAAAAGAAAATTCGTCTTCAACAAAAAGGGTGGATGATTGGAGGAATATAATGGGAGTTAATGGGAAATGTGTGATAAAATGGAGCTGTACCTGCTTGTTTGTTCAGTGTCTGTATAACAAAAACTGTGAGCCTGGGTGAAGTCAGGCGAGGAGGAATCGTATTTGGGAGCTGAGAATCGAGAGGAGGGAGAAGATTTATATAGGAGGGAAGTTGTGGGAGGTTGGTCTGTGGAAAACTATTATTTTTTTTTTAATAAATAATCTTGGAACGAATCAGATCAGAGTATGATATTTGGGTCTAAAAGAAAGAAAAAATGGAAGAATTTTGGGGAAGGAATTTGGTTGAATTTTGAGTAGTTTCAACTTTCACACAGTTGTGTTGTGTGAGAGAGGGAAGACAGAGCAGCTAACAGCCTGTCACGTGGCGGCACTCATGGTAGTTAGCTCACGACTACCGATTTGGAACCAAATTTTTTCCCCTTTACATTTTCTTTCATCAAACTTCTAGTACTACTAAAATTTATTACTAGCACTGCTTTTAAGTCAATACTTCAATTTGCTGTCGCAGTCTGGGACTCCTGACCCAATTCTCAACAACCTTCTTGTTAGTTTCAATTGGCATTTGGTACCAGACCCATCGTTCAGCCGGTTGAGATCCGATCACACTCAAAATCAAGTAGTAGCACATTTAAAGTTGCATTTTTCTAAATTCTCCAATCCGTTGGGACCGATGCACATCAAGTTGCTCGTTGCTTGCTTGCGGCAGTTTGCAGGGAGACAGGCAATATATGGGTCGATGAAATTCCTGTCTTGGTGTTGGATTTTCTAGATTGAACTAATGGGAATTAGAATTATTATTATTATTATTATAGATATATGTCTTTCTTTACGAAGAAAAAAGTATTTTAATTTTTACAAACGTGTTGGGATAAAAGTATCAGAGCAAGTTACACACAATTATTTCAAATACTATTTAACTTATATTATAAATATATTTTTCAACCTCTCTCTTTCTATTTTCAATTATCTTTTTTATTATACATACATTTATATCACAAAAAGTGCTCCAAAAATTATTTTAAATAATACCCTATCCAAATTCATTCTTTTGGTTTTTACATCTCAAGGATGATGTCTTATAGCTTGTCATGTGGAATAACATTTGGATACTCAGTTTTTTTTTTAAATACTATTTTTTTAGTGTCATCTCTCGAAACATCCAACCGTCCATCCATTCCCTTTTTTAAAAATTTTTTTTTGACATACATCATAACTCATAAGCACACACGGAGTGGTGTTTGGATTTGGATAGTATTATCTGAAAAAAATTTATTATTACAAAATATATTTCTCAATCGCATTTTTATTGCATATACATCATATCAAAAAAAATGTTACTCCTATGCAGTTAATACTACCATTTTTTTTCAAATAACCTTTAATCCAAACAAACAACATTAGTATTATTTGAAACATGTTATTTAGAATAATTATCATGACACTTGTTATAATGCAATGTATGTAAATTAAAACGATGATTGAAAATATAAAATTAATTTTTTTAAAAAAAAAAAGAAAAAACACATTCATCCGGAAGTCCATTGGTGGACTTGTGTAAGAGTGGCTGTTGAGGTTTTACTCCCAAGGAAGCATCAGAGAGAGAGAGAGAGAGAGGATAGTAGGACGGACAGGAAAGGTTAGGTGTATCGGGGGTTAGGCTTGACTTCAAGAATGAGAAGGCTCCTTTCTAATTTTGATGGCGTATAGCATAACACAACAAGTACCATATTATTTTTATACTTGTAAAATAATAGTAGTAGATTGACTCAGCAACAAGAATTCATGGGTGGACCAATCTTATCTAGTGGATCTCACTGAGAACCCAAAATTAAATAATGGAAAAGAAAAATTAATTTGTCCAAGTCCCTGACCAATTCATTAAATTGATTGAGATCGCAAACTATCAAACTACAATCCAAAGACAAGCGTTCTTTCCCTAATAATAAATTTTTTTTTTGTAGCTTTTAACTCTTGGGTCATCATCATATTATGTGCGCTAATTCGTCATCTTGGTTTATTGACCTGACGTTGAAGCAGAAATTTTGTTGAGATGAAACTGAACAGCGGAGATTTGAAAGCATTATTTTGTGCTATTTTTTACTAGTCGAGCCAACGCACTAAGGATTACTTTTTCTTACCAACTGGGGTTGGGCCAAGTGGTAAGCAGTTTGGTTCCGCTTAAGCAGGTCTCGGGTTCGAAACCTGGCGTATGCAGCTACCATTGTTGGGAGACTCACCCACCACAGCCAGGTGTGCGACCCGGGTCGACCAACGGATTAGTCAGGGCAAAGCTCTGGATACCGTGGCAGGCAACCAAAAAAAAGGATTACTTTTTCTTGATGGGAAGTTCTGCTGACACTGACCAGATTTTGTGGTATTATTATTTTTTCCCCCCCGGTTCAATCACAAGTTGGAAAGTCTTCAAGTTTCTAACAAGTTTAATGATCTTTAATAAATGTGGCTAAAGTGGAAGGTTAGCTAACAACCCCTATGTGGCTGCATTAAAAGAGGAGGAGAATTAATGGATTGTTTCATCATCTACCTTTATTGGTTTTGGATTGTCCTAATTGTTCTTCAATCAGAAGAACTCGAGAATTGCTACCAAAGTCTAACAAACAGTTAGCATATACTTTATGTGTCTTGAATGCTAACCAGTTCCATCGTTTCTTAGTATTATTTACCTTGTAACACACTTTTTTTTTTCATTTTAAGGATAATAATTAGGGGTCCGATATGAAAAAATTATAATTATTTTGTGGCTGCTTGTAGAGAGGATTCTAGCGTGCTTTGAACCACCCCACCCCATAAAAATAAAATAAAATGAAAAGTAAATGAGTAGCCGAGCTTGAGTAAATGTCTTGGTCAAACTTGGAAAATGGAAAATAAGACAATAATATCAAAGTCCTTTTTTTTGGTTGGGTGACTCGTGTGTCGATTATCAAATAATAAGCAGGAGACGCCATTTGCATTCAGGCCATCCAACTATATATACAAATTTTTATAATGTAGCTTAATCTGAACTCCTCCTAATCCTAAATTATTTTGATTTCAGATTATTTAGTGCGCGGATATTAGGGTGACACGGCATTAACAGGAGTGTGTTTTCCTGATCTCTGCATGCGTGTTTTGAAGTAATTAGCCAGGGAGCCCCGGTGATTGATTACCCCTCCATTCCTAACATCCACCAAACCCGCCCAAAGGTCATAAATTGATTCTTGTGTTAGACTTGTTAGTTGTACAGTCACCGAAACCGGCAAGTCAAGGTTGACAACCTCTGTGCTTCGAGTCTGAAGTTGGAAAAGCTTCATCCATCGGGATGAACGAGGAATTTTAAGCAATCATTGTTGGCATGTAAATGTGTTTAGATTGTGAGTTTTTGTATATAATATATATATAATTTGTCTTGGGATATCTGCCGTATATTGCATCATTGTAGTGTATATATATATATATATATATATAAACTTACAACCCATATAAAGCAATCAAATCGACCATGTTGTTGAGGGCGTAGCAATTTGCAAAGGCTCAATATCATATTTTAGCAAAGACAGAGATGAATGAATGAGATTACTACGAAACAGTAAAAGTTAAAATGGACCCCACTCAGAAAAGTTAAAATAAATCAAGCAAATTTATAAATATACAAACAAAAATAATCCAAAAAAATCTGATACAAAAGTTTTTTCATATGTAATACTACAATAAAATTTTATAAAAACACACATAAAAACTGTTAATTCAAACGGAGCAATAAACAAACATTACAGTACTGGTTTTTTCAGTTCATTGTTTAATCTTTTTTTAAACCTTTCTTTCTGCCAATTCTACCAATACTGGTTTGGTCAGATGAGTAGACTCGCCAAAAAAAAATCCTTTGGGTTGGAGAAAGTTTAATGGATGATCCATAGTCCATACAGAAGTCAGACATGCTGTTTTTCAACGTACATCCCGGAACACGGTCATACTTAACGTCTTCACCATTTCAGGTTTCAAACGCCCCCCAAAAAAATAAAAAAAAAAAACCTTGAAAAGTAAAGTTAAAATGTAGACAATCTAGTTGATCCAAAGTTGCAGTATATGCTGACTTGGCAAGTTAAAGTCAAACCAATTAGAACATAATTATTAGGGCTTGAGCAAAGTCTTGGCTAACCAATTAGATCAGTTTTGAGATGCCACTCACATAAAAGTTCTTGTTACTCGATCTATAGCCGATTCAAAACCTCCCATTTATTACAAAAAAAAAAAAAATCTATAGACTATTGTGATTAGATGACTTTTTTTTGGCTATAGGCGGATCATTCTCTTTACATATGCATTATATTTTCGTATTTTAAGTACCACTTTTGTGACAGGAAAAAGAAAAGGTCTTTTATAAGACTTTTGTTTTGTTACTCAACGAAGCAATCCATGGTTGACTTGGAAAGCTTTTAGGTTTTGTTTTCTTCTCGACTGGCGCATTTGCCAAATTAATTGGAACCAACCGCTATCATTTAAATCTTGGGAAAATTGTCAATTTAGTCCCTAAATTTTTTTTTTCCGTCAATTTAGTCCCTATATATTATTTCTAGCCAATTGGATCCCTAAACCTATATATCGGTTCCAATCAAGGATCTTTGCAGCGGCGCCACCGTATAATTTCCATTAGGTTCATAATCGTGCAATACAAAAGGGGCATTTTAGGGAATTCCATTCTGGCGCCTTTTCCAATTAAAAAGTAAATCGATGTAAAGCCCAAATCTAGGTACTACCTCTCTTGCACCAAAGAGAGCTGTCCAATTTTTGCAGACCCGCGTAGAAAAAGCACTGTAATTCAATGCATTCGAGAAAGAATTGGGACAAAGCATCCTCAAGCTCAGCCAGTGATCAATTTATTAACACCGTCAAAGGATCAAATGGTTCAGAAACAGGAAACTCGATTTATGAAGGAAACGAGAAATACTACAGTGGAGACAACATCGTGCGATGCTATTGCCAAGAACAATGCCGAATTGTGACTGCTTGGACAGAGGCAAATCCATCAAGAAGGTTTCATGGTTGCAGAAATTATGGGGTAATTTTTTTGTATGTGCATAAAGTTTAGAATTTGTTAAAATATTTCTTGTCTTTTAACTATGAAATGGTGGTAAATGCAGAAACGTGGTGCTTGCAGATTTTTTTTGTGGTATGATCCACCCATACCCCAAAAGATGAAAAATATAATGGGTGCACTTTTAAGGGACCTGAGAAGTGTTGAGAGAGAAAACGCAGCATTATTGATTGAAATGAACAAGTTGAAGGCAAAAGTGAAAATATTGTTTATAATTTGTATCTGTTTTGGCGTTTTACTTGTTTTTATACTTGGAGGCAAGGAAAGGAAGAAACAAGGTTTGCTGGAATTGAAGATGTTGCAGTAGTTTTGAAGAATGTATGGAATTGTATGGTTCATCTGTACTTTAAAATGAAGTAAATACAATTGAGTTTTCATCTATGTTTGACTCTGTTTTGCTTCTGGATTTGTTATTACTCTGTTTTGCATCTGGATTGCTCATGTAAGTTTCTGTGACAAGTTCAATGTTATGCTGACAATGTTGACTGAAGTGGAAGAATTGCAGAAGTGATGGCCATTAAAAAATTGGGTAAACAACAAAAAAGCCCCCTGTGGTTAGGCAATCATACATAAAAACCCCTTGTGGTTTCATATCATACCAGTCGATACCCCGTGGTTTGAATTAACCTGAAAAGTAGACGGAAATCGTCAAATATTCGGCGTGTGTCTTAAACGAACTGCAAAGGCGCGTGCATATGCGAAAAACAGATTTCCACCACAAACTTTCACCTGATATGCCTATTTTAGCCTTCACTCTTTAATAATAAGAGACCAGCTTCCGTTTCTTCTGAGTCTTCATTCAATCTGTTTCCAGATTATTCAGTAACTACTGTAGACACCAAATTTTTAGTGTATTTTTATTTACTGTTATTTTTATTTTTCATGCTAGTTTTTATTTACTTTTAGTCTTTTATTTTTGTTTTAAGTCATTTTAGCATAGAATTTATTTTTAAAAAAAAAAGGGGGAAACCCGCAAGCGGGTTTCAGGCTATTTAACAAATTACTTAAAAAAAAAAAAATTTTTTTACATGCAAGCTGCGTTGAGTTGCACATGCCCATCGGAGGGCCCTAGGATGCCCAGCAAACCTCCCCTCTCATCCTCACCCTTCAGGTGAGGGTTTGAGAGTATGTGTTTGATATAAATAGAACAGAAAAGCAGCTTTTAGTCATTTTACATAAGGGGGAAACCCGCAAGCGGGTTTCAGGCAGGCTATTTAACAAATTACTTTAAAAAAAAAAATTTTACATGCAAGCTGCGTTCTTCAAAAGGGTATTTTCGTCTATTCACTCAGGAAACCCGCAAGCGGGTTTCAGGCAGGCTATTTAACAAATTACTTAAAAAAAAAAAAAATTTACATGCAAGCTGCGTTCTTCAAAAGGGTATTTTCGTCTATTCACTCAGCTCCGTCTGTTTTGCCGATTTCCGTCCACTTTTCAGGTTAATTCAAACCACGGGGTATCGACTGGTATGATATGAAACCACAGGGGACTTTTATGTATGATTGCTTAACCACAGGGGGCTTTTTTGTTGTTTACCCTAAAAAATTGTTGCTCAGTCGAGTCATTTGCTTTCTTATGCCCTCCGATTCCTTATTTAACACGATTTGCTTTGATTTTATTTAGCAGATCATCGACTCAAGCCCTGGATTTTGTCCAAGACATTTTTTGTTTTCATTTTGAATTTTTGGGTGTGTATTTATCGCAGACTTGTTTCGTTTACTTTTTAATTGGAAAAGGCGCCAGAATGGAATTCCCTAAAATGCCCCTTTTGTATTGCACGATTATGAACCTAATGGAAATTATACGGTGGCGCCGCTGCAAAGATCCTTGATTGGAACCGATATATAGGTTTAGGGATCCAATTGGCTAGAAATAATATATAGGGACTAAATTGACGGAAAAAAAAAGTTTAGGGACTAAATTGACGATTTTTCCTTAAATCTTTGGCAACTCTGATCAGCATCTTTAACCATATTGTTAAAATCATGGTCTTAGTCAAAGAAACGCAAACAATTAGGAAGAAAATTGCATCCCGAAAAAGTAAGCGGGCGTCCCGAGAAGAGAGAGAGACCCATGCATATACCTCCTTAAAAACAATCTAGGCACCAGACTGACACAAAAATTCAACCCAGTTCAGTTGTTGTGTTATTTTTATCCTTCCTAAAAAGTAGTACTATTTGGAATACTGCTTAGTAAGATCTTGGCATCAGGTCACAAAGACTGAAGTAGGTCCAATGCAATTTTTTCAGTCCACTTCAGGCAGCCAGTGCCAGAGTGGGTTGGTTTCGCTAACGTGTGGCTGGCAGGGGCCGGACAAGTTTTAATGTCAACATTCATTATCCTAATGCGCTGATACTTCATACTTGGTCAGAAGTTGGATGGAAAAAGATCAATATGTCTGAAGCAGTAAACAAATTGCCGCTGTATTTTATCATACATATGTGCAGCTTACAATACACTGATTCAACGTTCCCCCGGGTCAGCAGACCATAGTTGACATGCGTAATCTCGCGTTTAAAAAGAAGAAAGAAATAAAGGGACAAAAATATTTGGAAACTCGGAATGGTCTTTTTTGTTTGCCACTTTCAATATAATATATTGGTACTGAACTACTGATCTTAGGGAGTGTTAGCAAGTACTATCAAATATTACAAGTATCCTCAATAATAATAATACAGATCTTCCAATCAGAACCAATTCCTTGACTTGTGAGCCCAAGCAAACTACTTACTACATGCTTTGTTAGATGCTCTTTCTTACATCTTATGGAATGTGGTCTTTTGTCAGCTCTTAAACTCTCCATTTATTGCACCCCTTTTTTTTTCTGAAAAGGAAAAAAAAAAAAAAAGAGGGGTGAAGGGATACTTTTTGGGATCAGAATGTTGAGGGAGGACCATTATTAGGTGGAATATATTTGAAGTTACGAATATATTTGCAATCCCATTTTTGTTAATCACATCTTCAGTATCATTCCAATCATATAGTTTTCATTTACTATATTATATAATAAAATAAACGGTGAGAGTGCAAATAACGTTTCCACACATTTATCATCCATTTGGTGGACAATAGAAAAATAACAATTCGACATTCCAAGTATCTAGTTCAATTGTTTCATTGAAAACCAAAATTCTTTGTGACATAATGTCCAATTGTCTGTTTGTTTGACACAGAGCAAAATCTTTCAGGGATGCCTAGAATTTATACACTTTTGGCAGTATGATAAGCACCCAATATGTGCAAACAGATCCAGCTACTATTCAATACAAAATCAAATTGAAAGGACCATTTTTACCCATCAAGATGATCTTCACGTAGTATTAGTCTGATAGAGGGGTAAAAGTTAGGCGGAGCTAAAAAGAATCTGCCTGTGCCCATGGTTTTGGTTGTAAACAGTAAAGAAGAAGAAAAGGCGGTTATTGAAGAGATCCCACATCGGAGCAGCAAAGGGCGCCGCGAGAGCTTGGAGAAGTATAAAAGCAGCGAGCCAACCATGTAACAAGCATACCTTTCTCGGCCTTTTGGCTAAGATCAAGTGTAGTATCTGTTCTTATCAGTTTAATATCTGATACGTGGGCCATCGGCCCACACGATATTAACTCAATTTTTTTAGGGGGAGAGCCCACTACGGTAGCTTGCTGCCGGGGCCCTCGAGCGTCGCCTGGGCTTTGCACTGCAGCCTCGGCCTGGCGCACCCCTCCAATTGCCAGTCATAAAAACTTCATATCGAATTTGTCTGCACTGCACTTCCTTTTGGGCGAGACAAGGCCCAACCGCCCAAGCACAATTAAAAAAAAATCGTATGGTGTTTTTATGATATTATGAGACACTTTAAAAATCCAGAGTTCATGAAAACGAACAACGAACGACTTCTTGGTTGCTCGCAACTGTAAAAAGCTTTTTAATCAAATACTAATTGCCTATCGTTTACCGCGGGTGCGGGGGAATCTGCATTGCGAGATTTGTCTAGGGCCTGCTTGCTACCTAGTATTCTTTCTGCGATTGATACAGGAGAGTGGAGACCTTGACATTCTAGCTTATCCAGGATCAACTGGTGCCATAGGCTTTAACAGTTCCAACCAAGGCAAGTGATTCCTCAAGTGCCTTCAACAGATGTTCAGGACAGTCCTCAATATAAGCATGTGTATGATTAGACTGCATGGATGTCAAAACCCTTCCAACCACCTGGACATAAGAAAAAATTACCCCCCAGAGATTACGTTGGAAGCAGAGGGTTCTGAACTTGCTAATGATAAGACAATAACTAGGACAGTTTCCTACAGCAGTATGCGAGACTACCTTTCTTGCGTAGCCTCCAAAAGCTACCCCTCCAATCAAAGCATTTTGTGAACTAGATGGTACTGAAGGCATCTTTTTACCTTCAGATATCTCTGCAAAAGAATTTCTATCTTTTTAGTTGGAAAAACAGTATGAATTAGGAAACATCAAACAAGAAACTTGCTACAGAGGGGATAGTTTAGTACCAGGTATGGTTGTTGTTTGGAACAATCTCTCTCTTTTCAGCCCATCTACAGTGTGAGCATTGGTACCACCAGCTAGTTGAAGAAAACCTGGGATGAGTAGACAGAACTGGAATTGGAATTTTGAGCTTTTACAAATCCTAGCACCTAAAAATAAAGATAAGAAGATACTCCAGACATGCACCTTTGGGCCTGCCACTAGCAGAGACTAAACGGAGGGCAAAAGCAATTGCTTCCCTCGTGGCTCCTCTTCCGATGTCTCCACTCATGGGACGACCATCCAACTTTAGTCAGCATAACATACACAAACCATCAAAAAGCTCACAATACAACTTGATGAAACTCAAGACCTCATTTACAAGTAGTAAAAAATTCAGATTCCTGGTTTTCGAGGGCCTGTACCTGCCATAAGTTGATGCAATGCAGGTTGGGTTCCATTATAGAATACAAAGTGCTCATTGCAGCAATAGTTAGATCCTTGACATCGGGCATACTAACCTGCACTTAGTAGAGAGTGAAAAATGCTCGTAAGGATCAATGTACATAGTTAGATGACAATAATCAGCGTTTGATCATAAACGCAATAAAACTGTTCTGCACTTACTGCCACTAGTCTCAAATGATTAATTGAATCTCCCAATCCATTCCAAAGTTCTTCAAATGCACTTGCCTGCCTACAGATATAAAAAGCGAATCTAAGTGAAAACAGCTTAGCATTAGTAACTATGTATCGATAATTGGGTGACGTCGCACTAAGCCCTCACATATACTGAAACATTACTCTCTGGTGAATGTAGAAAAATGTACCGGAAAGACTTGGGCAATTTCTCATCCCGTGACTGCAAAACATGCCTTTTCAAACTACTATGAGTCACTTTATTTTGATTACCATTTACTACATAAATATTGAAAGGTTAACTTGGCCAGCATGCAGTTAGACATATATTTGCTGTACTTGATCCATAATACAAAGATAATACTAGTAGTCTACACAGTGATATGGCGATAAGCTACCTTCCATTTGTATGAATCTCTATGGCATCAACGTCATCTCTTTTGAGAAGTTCAACTGTTGTGGTAACGTCTCGTATGTATGTAATTGCTCCTAATCAATCGAGTGTTCTGTTATAATCATTAAATGAGCTAGTTCAAGGTTTTTCAAAAGAGAACGTCATGAGAACGTTCAATCAGACGAAACTTCCGCTGGGAAAAGAAATTATGATAATAAGGTTCTCAAAACTCAATATCAGATGCAAGCATGCAATAAATGAATTATGAAGTTTAACTCACTTATTCTATCAAAGGGACAAACAGGAATGCAGCGGCCACAGCCATAGCAGCGATCAGCCAGGACTCCACCCTGCATTCTCAAATATAGTTATTGAACATAAGCAAATGATGGTGACCAAGATCTTTACGCCAGAAGTTTAGCTAAGCTTAATCAACTGAATTACATAAATGAAACAGAAAAGAACCTTGAGTCCACTAGGTGTACTTTCTCCAAGTATTGCATTAGCTGGACATACAATCTCACACGGTCTTGAGCAATCAAGGGGACAATCATCCGGATCAAATTCTGTTATATAATAAAGAGCCGTTACTGGCTTTTTGTTTAAGAGTGTGCTTCCTAAAGGATCAAGGGTCATCATTCCTGAGAACATTCAGTTCCTGTAGCCATACTATGACCACATGAACTAGTACAAGAATGCTCCACGATTCAGGGAAGCAGTGCTTCTACCTAAATTCCACACCAAGCCATCTCCTTAAGTTGTTTATTACTAGTAATATCAACTGAAGACATCAGCCAAAAACAAAAGGATTTCTACCTCGAGTTATGGTGGCATTATTATGCCAATTACAGACGCACAAAAAGAAAAGGGGAATTTGTAGCATTTAACACATCTTCATGTAACCCTTATGGAGTCCAAGAATTGAAATAGTTACCGGCTTTACGGAAATGAAGATCTTCATTGTCATTAACACTGACCATAATCCAAGGCCTGCGAATGGGGAAAATAGCACGAGCAGCTTCAATTCCTTCATTCACAGCACTCACTACAGATGCTTCAGCAGCACAGTCAATGCAATCAACTGAATTTTCATTCACACAAAAAGACTCATACATAAGGCTTCACTTCATTCAATAATACAAAACCAACTATAAAAGAAGGCTTTTTTCTTCTTTTCAACAAGCGGCAAAGGAATAAGAGGAACAAATGCTGATCGAAACGTTCTGTCTTACCACCAGCAAGAGTGTACACCAACGAAAGATTCCTGATATCAGCAACATCCTCAAAACTAGCACCACAAATAAGCTTGACCCAGTTGCCTTTTTGTAGAGATTCATGCGGAGAGGTGGTTATTGAAGGAATCCCAGTTCTCGCTATGAGGCTTTTCACCTGTCCTAGGCCTTCTCTTTTGCTGCTTATATTCAGTTGAGCTGTGACAGCACAGCAGAGCAATGTTACACATAAACTGATTAACAAATTCAACTTTCTTCTAGGACTTGGAACTTGGAAGAAGGCAAGAAAGAGAGAGAAACCAGATTGAATACTTGACTGGAGCGAAGCACAGCAAGATAAGCTGAGGGCCATCCCAAATCTCAGTGGAGCCGAACCATGCCTCAAGAAGCTGCTGAGTGTTTCCTTCAGATATTTTTGGTCTCGAAAGTTGCAAATGACTGGAGGAACTATGCAAATTAAATTCGAACTTGCTCGAACTTTAATACATGTGCGTGTGTGTTATATATGTAAACACACACGTGTGTGTATATATGTATGTATTTTTGTACGTATCCTTCTCTTTCGGACTTAGAGGTGGCAAAAGCGTGACAACAGCTATTTAGGTGAAACTAAAGAATGGTGCTAAATCCCAACGCCAATTATACACACAGACCACTGACGCTGACGCAGAAGCTCTTCTCCGGCATGGTTCACCTACTTTACATGTAGCCAATCCCATTGCCTGCCTAAAGTTGTGTGGTTGCACCATAGTGGTCAGAGATAGAACCAACATTGAGGTCAGAAGAATTGGTTCCCTCAATTTGTTAACCGTTACTTTTTCTGAAGAAATGAATTGCTGATAGGTCTATCTATACTTCAGATTCATATTTGTAATCGTAATGAACAGTTTTCAAATTGCAATTTTTGTCTTACTCTTTGCTAATCACCTTAAAGTTCAATCAAGAAAAAGTGCCAAAAACATAAAACCCCTTTGTCATTTTCCGAGCCGCGTGGTTAATCAGATACTTATTAACGAAGCCAAACTAAACCAGCCTAAACCCCTTAAAATATGATTACCCGTAGCTGCCCCTTTGTCATTTTCCATTGAAAATGTTCTCCAAGTCCTCTGCTAAGCATCATTTGGCAGTCATAAAATGCAGCAGCATCCCCCTATTTCCAGAAAAAAACTAGCGCATCATCCATTTAGGTCATAGCCATGCCCAGTCTTCTCAGCTATGCTTCTACCCCTTTCCTACCTCTTCTGGCTCTGCCCATTCTCTGCTGGGCCACAACCCTCAGGAAGCACAAACCCAAGGAAACCAACCTTGTTTTCTATATCCACGACAACTTTGCTGGAGATGACACCTCTGCTATGACCGTGGCGGGGAAGGATGGCCCAACGACGAGTATCTTAGAATTTGGAACTCTGGCGGCAGTGGATGATCCAGTAACTGAAGGTCCAGATCCAAAATCCAAAAAAATTGGAAGGGCCCAAGGTTTGTACATCAATTCTCAGCTGGATGGCAAAGGATTGTACTTGGTATTTTCTGTGATATTCACTGATGGAGAATACAAGGGGAGTACTTTGGAAATTCAAGGAGCTGATCCCTTCTCCATCAAGGAAAGAGAGTTTTCAATTGTATCAGGGACTGGTTTTTTTCGGTTTGTTAAAGGGTATGGAATTATGACAACTGAATTCATTGACATACCAAACTTGAGGGCTATTCTTAAACTCGATGTCACCGTCAGGCATTATTGAACAAGTTTAGTTGTACAACTTGGTTTACTTTGCAGCTCTGTTCCCATAAACTTGATTATGGTACCTTTTTTTCTTTTTTCTTTTGCTTACTTTCTTTCTCATGAAAGGAAGGAAGAAAATAAAATTAATGTGATAATTTTCTCGATATAAAGAGATTAAAAAAAAAATTCATTTGATCGTGTTTGCCTGGCATTTTAGTACTTTAATGGAATTATTGTGTTCACTAATTCAATTTGAATGGAACTTTGAACTTTTTGGCATTGAAGAGTTAGAATGAAAAGACAAATTAGCAGAATTCGTACATTATGTGGTAAGCCAGATAATCAGTAAGATATTCATGATGGAATAGATGATATGGAAATTTCGGGGAGGGATGGACTGGTTAATACTAGAGGAGGAGGGATTGAAATTAAAAAAAAATGATATGGAAATTCTAATAAGACTTTTTTTTTTTTTTTTTGTCGTAACGGTATATGTTTAGCCTACTCCTACTCTTATCGGGGGAGGGGGGAATCTACTCTATGGGAAGGTCCAACTGAGTCGGGGAAATCTGATAGAGATTGAACCACCATTAGATCAGACAGGTGCACCACACACCCGTATGTATTTAGAACAAATCTCATACATTATTGTAAGTGCCAGGAAATTAAAAGGCTTACAAATGCAAACCATTTATTGCTATTAAACCGTCCCTTTAAGATCCTTGTAGACGAAACAAAGATAAGATCATAAGATGTATTATCCTAGCCTAGGTGATAAAAAAAGCATTGAAGTCAGCTTCATCACTGTGACATAATTCATAATTGAAATACTTCAATTACATATGTTACATATTGCAAGAATAAGAGTAACTTTACAATTATCCAAACCCCCCAAACACCCAACCAAAAAAAAAGAAAAAAGGTAATCGTCCAACTCTCAATTGTTCTTACTATCGACTGTATTTATTGAGCAAATAAATGCATATGTTTTACTCCATGTTTTATTTGCCCTCAAGGCAGGCCAAAGTGACCAGTAAGACTCGACAATTGATGGCGCCAAATTTGGAGGAGTAATTAAACGCATCAATATAGCTATAAGCAACATCACTCACTCGAGCCGTTACTTTCTTCCTTCACCATTCCTCTCTAACAACCTCTCCGCCCTCTGAAACTCTCATCAATCAAGAAGCATTGCTGAAAATAATAGAGCTGCTTGAGCAAGCTGAATTAGAAGATTGGCTTCATGGTTTTTCTTTTTCCTTTTTCTTGGTTCAATAAAAGCAAATTCAAAGGTGAGCATGCCAATATTTTCTTGTTCTTGCAGGTCAATTTCGATTACGTTGTTTACAAATCCTCCTTGATGGGCATCAAGTGGAAAATTCTTGCCTTCAGTTTCTCGTAATCTGTTTCCTTACCCCACTCTCTTGCATATCCATACTTCCTTGAACTCTTTTCAAGTTTCTTTCTTGCAGTTACCCTTCAAAGGGAATCTATATTCAGGCATGATTTTTGATATCCATGTTTTATTTCTTGGAATCGCCTGTTCTTTCATTGTGAATAAGGTCCATTCAGCTAGTAACAGCAATATATCAAACTCTGATTCTCTTGTGTTGGCTTGTGGTGCTCCTACCAATGCCACAGATAATAACGGCAGGAGTTGGATTCCAGATTCTAAATTCCTTGCATCTTCAGATAATTCAATCGTTGCCACGGCTCTTTCTCAAGATCCTTCATTGCCTTCCACTGTCCCTTACATGACTGCCAGAGTATTCCAATCACAATTCACTTACACGTTCAGAATTTCTCCCAAAGCCCGCCACTGGATTCGCCTTCATTTTTACCCTTCTTCTTATAATAATCTCAGCTCTTCAAATGGATTCTTTTCTGTAACAGCTGATGGTTTCACACTTCTTAACAATTTTAGTGCTTTGATCACCGCCCAAGCGCTTACACAAGCTTATATTATCAGAGAATATAATATTGTACCAATTCAGACTGGTATTCTCAACCTCACATTCACTCCATCACCAGCATATAATGGATCTTTTGCTTTTGTCAATGGCATTGAGATTATCTCAACGCCAGAACTTTTTCAAGCTGCGCCTTTGGTTGGGTTTTCAGAGCAGTCAGTGGAAGTAGAACAGAATACGGTGCAGACACTGATTAGGCTAAATGTTGGTGGACAGTATATTCCAGCTAGTGATGATTCTGGTCTGAGCAGAACATGGTACGATGACTCGCCTTATCTATTTGGTGCAGCTTTTGGTGTCACCTCTCAGGCTGATGAAAATGTGAGAATCAATTATCCAACTGGTTTACCCGAGTACATTGCTCCTGTTAACGTTTATGACACAGCAAGGTCAATGGGGCCTGATCCAAAGGTTAATCAGAATTTCAACCTTACATGGGTGTTTCAAGTTGATCCCAATTATACTTATCTCGTGAGGTTCCATTTCTGCGATTATCAGATGTCCAAAGTTAATCAGAGGGTGTTTGCTATCTTCATTAACAACCAAACAGCTTTTCCAGATGCAGATGTGATTGGATGGACTAGCGCAAAAGGGGTACCAGTTTACAAGGATTTTACGATACATGTCAGTGATAGGAGTGGCGATGAACAATTGTGGGTGGCTCTGCAACCTAATCAAACATCCGTGCCAGAATTTAACGATGTAATTCTAAACGGTCTGGAGATCTTTAAGATTAATGATACAAAAGGGAGCTTACCAGGCCCAAATCCTGTGCCATCACCGCTTGCCCCTCCCATGGAGTCCGAGCCAAAGCAATTTGCACCATCGAAGTCCAGAAAAACTGGCCTTATTCTCGGTGCGGTTGGGGGAGCAGCGGTTGGCTTTGCTCTGGTTATTGGTTTTGTTGCATTTCTCAGGCGTAGGAAGAGGATGGCTCTCGGAGAAAGTTCTAGCATAGCAGGTTGGCTGCCAATTTATGATAGCTCGCGCTCTTCAGAAACTGGAACAACAATCTCAGGCAAAAGTTGTGGCAGCAGTCGCATTTCAAATATTGGTGGAAGCCTCTGTAGACGTTTCTCCTTGGCCGAGATAAAAAATGGTTCCATGAATTTTTCTGAATCCCAAGTTATTGGAGTTGGAGGATTTGGTAAGGTGTACAGATGCTTTGTTGATGGAGGGACTGAAGTTGCCATAAAAAGAGCAAACCCATCATCAGAACAAGGCGTTCATGAGTTTAGAACTGAAATTGATCTGCTTTCAAAGCTAAGACACCGGCATTTGGTCTCTCTAATTGGGGCTTGTGAAGAACATAATGAAATGATATTGGTGTATGACTATATGGCTAATGGAACTTTGAGGGAGCATCTTTACAAGACCAAGAAGCCACGACTTTCATGGAGACAGAGGCTGGATATCTGCATTGGCGCTGCAAGAGGCCTTCACTATCTTCATACAGGAGCAAAGTACACTATCATCCACAGGGATGTGAAAACTACTAACATTCTGTTGGATGAAAAGTGGGTTGCAAAGGTTTCTGATTTTGGACTCTCAAAAACAGGTCCTACTCTTCATCAAACACATGTTAGTACAATGGTGAAAGGAAGTTTTGGGTACTTGGATCCAGAATACTTCCGCAGGCAACAATTGACAGAGAAATCAGATGTATATTCCTTTGGGGTGGTCCTTTTTGAAGTTTTGTGCGGAAGGCCAGCTCTTGATCCTAATCTTCCAAAAGAGCAAGTTAGTCTAGCAGATTGGGCATTGAGGTGTCATTCCCAGGGTGTTCTTGACGACATTATTGATCCATGTATCAAGGGGGAAATGGCACCTGAATGCTTGAAGCACTTCGCAGAAACAGCAGCTAAATGCTTGTCCGATCAAGGAATTGATCGCCCTTCAATGGGGGCTGTTCTCTGGAATCTGGAGTATTGCTTACAATTACAAAACAATCCAGATGGACCAGAATTCGTTGTGCAACAGAAAGCCAATGATGCTTATGCGATGCATGAAACGTTGCTGACCATTGAGGAGAATGATAAAATAAGCCAGGAGACAGAGGACAGCAGCTCCAACGAAATATTCTCACAAATAATAAATCCTCAAGGGAGATAGGTTGAGTACATGTTTCAATTTTTGCAGTGCACTTTACTTGCTGCTTCTTTGCACATTGTTGGTAGTGATGTTCAAGCATTAATTCTGCTGCTTGTCTGTAATTGCAGCCAATTTGATCGCATTTTGGTCTTAAACATTAGCTATCCCTTGTGAATAAATTAGTGGAAGGGCTCTAGGCCAAGCTTGATGGTAGATTTGTATTCTTCATTTCTCTTTTTTAGTTTGAAAACAGTAGGATTCTTGACCTTTCTGATGATTCTGCAACCTAGTTCATGCAGATCAAGTAATAATTTTAATCTTGCAACCCATTCTGTAAATTAACTGTGTTCATTAGTGCTGGCAAATCATGACCCTTCGGATGTACTTAAAATGCATATTTTGGGTTCTCTCGAGTTCTTTTAAGTCTTAGGTGTTACTTCCATCTATCCATGTTTCCTGAATATCTGAATCATATTTGAAGTTTGAGAATCGGTTACTATTTTCAAATACAAAAATGACAATTGGAACAATGAATACAGGCAGGGCATTGTGGAAAACATACAGAAAGAATATGTGCTCAGGACGTAAGAGCACTCAGTAAGCTCTAACCAAAACCAAATAAAAAGTCTGGATAATATTCAGAGGAAAGAAATAACCATCTGGGAACTCGTAGGCTACCGTAACCTTGCAAATTCCTGAAAAGGGCTCAAGATTGCAGCTACAAATTTGACTTCACTAGCAACCCCAATCACCATAGCGTGGATAAATGCTTCGGTTTTTGAAGAAATTCGTACTTCAACCACTTAGCTAGTCTTGTCCGTGGAGGAAAAATGAAATTAGAACTGAAGTTCCTCGATGTCAAATCAAAGTTCAGAAGTCGAGAAATTGAAGCAAATTGAGAAAGAGACCCCTTCACAGCTTTGCTTCTTTCTTTTTCTCTAGTATTGCTTCTTGTGCCATACCATGCATTTTGGCCAGGCTCTGGTCCAGCCTAGGGCTGGAGCTTAACCAAGTAGCTCGGCTCGAGCTCGCGAGCTACTTGGTCAGCGGCTCGAGCTGCTCGTTAGAGCTATCGAGTCGAGCTCGAGTTTGGAAATATAATATTCGAGAGCTCGACGAGCTCTATCGAGTTTTTTATAATATATATTTTAATTTTTATTATTGTGAAATGTCAATAATATCCTTTATTTAAAATTATATATAAAATATTAATTTTTATTACTTGAGCTTGATTAGGCTTGATTGAGCTCGAATAAGCTCGATTGAGCTTGATTTGAATTAATTACATTTAATTAAACTCGAGCTCGAGTTCAAACTCGAGTTCCATAAATCGATGTCGAACTCGAGCTCGAGTTCGAATTTTAAAAGCTTGACGAGCTCGAGCTCGAGCTTAGTTATTTTGCCTCGACTCGACTCGACAGCACCCCTAGTCCAGCCTATATTGATAAAATTTCTAACATTACATCAAAGATAAGTCTTCACGGGGGACTGGACCAAATGAAAATAGTGGAGATAACATGCAGGCCGCAGGATCCTAACTCTGTGTGCTTTCTGTTTCCTGTGCTACAAACGAGCCGAGTAATTTCATTGAACTCGAACTCGAGCTCGAGTTCGATGAGCTGACAATTTCAAGCTCGAGCTCGATCTCGAAAAAAATAAAAAATAATTATTTTATTTTTAAAAAAATAAATAAAATAATAATTTTAAATAAATAATAAAATATTAAGGATATATATATAAGTTTACTATTAAAATTTAAAAATATAAAATATATATATACTTAAAATAAAAAAATAAAAACAAATATATATATACTTAAAATAAAAAAATAAAAACAAATTTATATATACTCGAGCTCGCGAGTCTAACGAGCTTAATATTTTGAGCTCGAGTTCGAGCTCGATTTTAACTTGAGCCAGCTCGAACTCGACTCGAGCGGCTCGCGAGCGACTCGATTCGTTTGTAACCCTAGTTTCCCCGGTAGTATGTCTCATTTTTTGAGGGAGTGAAAGGGACAGTGCACTGAGAAATGAGAGCACTTGTACTGATAAAGAAACAGCATTGTAGTCCTCAGGCAGGGCAAGGCCTTGCATTCAAGACAATGCCTTTTTGACTCTGAATGTCCCATTAGAATTCAAAGAAATCAAAATTGACCAAATGTGTATGGCAAAAAAGGTTGAGAATGAAGCACCGAATTCTTAAGGCATAATTGTTGAACCTTTGGATGTATTGAGCTCAGCAAAACTTGGCAGACTTGAAAGAAAGGGGATACATAAATGAGTTTGAGTAAGTGAATCTGATAATTTGACCGGTTCTTAAAGGCTTCCCTCCATTGACCAAGCAATCATCATAAGAGAGTCTCCTGAAAGTTCTTGGATTGACTAGCTTCGCAGAGGCAAACCAGCCACAATGCAGGTGAATTTTGGAAGGTGCACAGCCAGAAATGCAAGTATTCACAATCTGCACAATGTACTGTGGGATCCCTGATGTTGAGGACATGCTTTGAGAAATGCTTATATCCCTATTCGAACAAAAATCTGGTGCGACAAAAATCAGAATATCATATGACAAACTTCGGGAACTTAGAAATTAAAAGCAGAGAAGATTATAGAACTGATATAGAAATATTACCATGGATCAAAAATTTCCTATGCTTTAGATATGCTTTCCCAGGTTCAATCACTGTTGTCCTGTTGCCATCTTCATGAAATATCTCACCTGTCAAAATGAAAGCCGAAAGGTCAAGACGAAAACAAACTACAAAATGTTATAGTTCTTCCGGAACGTCTAGTTTCAGTACATGACTTGCCTGATTGAAATTGGATGCTGCAGACTATAATGATCACTATAAAGAGGGAGAACAGAACAAATGCCACAGGCCTCATGATGGCCTTTTCAGTTTACAACTACTACAGGTGGAAAACTTTTTGTTTGTACTCAAGACAAACAAATTTCTTAGATTCACTTCCAGACAATCTTCTAGTTCGGAGTCAGAACGGAGCCATGAGAAAGTGCAGGCTTATGAAGTAAGAGAGTCGAGGAGAGAGTTGTGTATTGCTCATTTATTTGACGAGAAATACGTAGTACTCTGTGCATATGAAGTGTTGGAAAAATGGCTATATCCATTGTAGAGTGAATGAGAAAATTGTTCTCATAATGGCACTCTTGAAAGAATCCAAGGATAATTATCTATCATTCATTCATGTACATAGGATTCATGTATATTAATTATTGATACATGATTTTGGATAGGATTCATGTATATTAATTATTGATACATGATTTTGGATAGGATACATGTACTTAATACATGATTTTGGAGTTATCTTATTGAGATACATGTATGTACATGAATATGATACTTTGATAAACGTGAAGATAATTATCTGGAATTTAACACTTGTTGCCAATTTCTAACTAGGGATGGCAACGGGGCGGGGTTGGGGCGGGGGACGGGCCCGCCCCGTTGCCTATTAGTTCCCCCCGTCCCCCGCCCCGTCTCCCGCCTCCCGCTCCCCCCGCCCCGCCCCGCCCCGACTTGCCCCGCTTCCCCCGCAGGTGCACCCGCGAGGTTAATAAAATTTTATTATAATTAAATTTTAATAAATAATCAAGTACTAAAATATCAACGCATCACCAAATTATTATTCATTGTAATTTTACAATTGAAACTCATAAAAACAATTAAACAGAAGTTATTTGAATACAATCCAATATGATGAAATAAATATAACTAAAATAGTCAAATTTTCACTTTTAGTACAAATGCAATCACTAATTCATCAATTGTGTTTGTGTTTTTTTTTGAGAAAAAAGTGTTATTCTATTAAGTGTAATTAGAAATTTAGTATAAATGTATTAGTAAATTTAGTATAACTAATTAATAAATTCTATTAGTAGACATGTATAATTATTCATATAATTGATAATATCAATTATATTACATGAACTAATATATATTATATAATACATCTAACTAATAATATCATTATCATAAGTTTATAACTAATTAACTTACATATAATATATAGTCATTTATATATATATATATATTTTTTTGTTTTGCGGGTGGCGGGGCAGGGGTATACTCCCCCGCCCCCCGCCCCGTTTCTAAGCGGGGGAAAAAATTCCCCCCCGCCCCCGCCCCAACCCCCGCCTCGAGAGCCCCCTGCGGAGCGGGTGCCCGCGGGCACCCGTCCCCATTGCCATCCCTATTTCTAACAGTCACCCTTGGCCAGCATCTATAAATATCTCCTTTTGTTTCAAAAGAATGCGCGCTCTCTCTCTCTTTTTCCTTCTTGCATCTTCATCTTTTATAGTGTTCCATATTGTTCTAGTTCGAGTTCGCTGTGGTGAAGAAAGTTTGGTGCTGAAATATTCACCTTTAATCCGTTGTATCCTGGGAGACAGACGCCTACTTAACCTCGAGCACTTTACCTGGAGGGGGCGAATCTGTTTTAAGAAAATTATGCTTACAAACCTCGGATTGTTATTATTGTTATTTTCGATCATTACTTTCTTTCTAGGTTGTATTTATTCTTCTCTTTATTGTATCAGCCTATTTTATTATTTCACTAACATGAAGTACACATGGGATTAATGTGCTAGCAAATGACACGCGAGGGTAGTGTAGGACAAGAAGTAAAGCCAAGTGCACAAGGGAAGAACGGATATAGAGATTGGAGAGTATAGAACAGGACCACTACTGTTGCTCATCCTTTTATCACATAGGGTGAAGTCATTCCTCAGCAAATTTCTTTAAAGTTCAGGCTAGTCAAATGCCAAAGCAAAGATGATAAGAAAGACAACCATTAATTGCAACAATAGCCAGATGGCTCTCTAGTCTTTACAACTATGACCGTACCATATATCAACCTCTTCTTCTTTACAGTGATGCCCGCAAGCTCTACCGACTTACTGGTGCCACTAACACATCCACAATCATACGGTACAAGTTCTCTTTGTTCAAGATACTCTTGGAAGAAGTGGCGTAGGCGATATATACATGTTAATTATTGAGAGACTTTTTTTAACTTGTACTTAAGTGCTGCTAGTCTGCACGAATATATTGATTATTTTTTTAAGTCTTGCAGCCGAAGTAATTTTTGGTAAACAGCTTCTGGAGGAAGAGGAAATAGTCAAATGACAAGCGACAATCTTTTCCAAATCAAATTAAGGATGCAAAACTTTTTACTGCATAAACAAATGATGCCTACCTAATGAATTTCATGTAGTACTTCCTTTCCTTGTAATTCAAGGTTAGGAACTTGGGAATTTGAATGTGGTCTACAAAGTGGCTTTGTTCTTGCCCCTTTCTCGCATGCCTGCAAGAACCTGAGTTTCTTTCACCCTTTTCTTGTTTTGGTCCAAAAATTTTACAACCTTTTTGTTAGCATTGTACTTTTTCTCTTTTAAAAAAATTTACCCTAATAAATCTCCTTTTCTTTGACATAAGCGCAAAAAACTTTTTCCCTATAACAAGAAACTCGCGCTTGAAAAACTTATCGCACATTTGCAACCTAAAGGCAGCATTAGATGCCTGCTGAAAGGAGACTAGTTTCCATTTGTGCCAAACCCTACTTTTGTAGGCCTATCTTCAAGGACTCGTAATGCCAAATCACATGCTAATTCCATAATTTGACATACTACAAAGTCTATATGATCGCCATTTGTCACCTCACATTTTTGTCACCTCACATTAACAATAATATTAACAGATCATAAGATGTAGTTCTCAAACGCAAAACTAAAAAAAAAGGTATTTAGAATGCAGAAACCATAGTTATTAAATTCGGTCCGACCTGACGGTTGAACTGGTCAAACTAGTGAATCTGCCATGAAATCGGATCGGTTTAGCAATTGGATCGGAGTTGCAGATGATTCGCTTTGAACTGTTTGATTCGGACGATCGAACTGGTGACCCGTTAAATCCAGTTGTTTTTGATGAATTTGATGGATTTTGAAAATTTTTCTGAAATTACCTTTTTATCCAATTTTTTAATTAGACCAACCACACCAATATAGACATTGTCGTCTTTTTGATAATTAGATGAGAAAAATTGAGAAGGGACTTGGGAATTATGATTTCTTTCTTTATTTGACACCTAGATTTATCATTTATGTTTACGTATAATATCAATAAGAATTCATGAACTAAGGAACACGTATGTGTATGACTTATGTGTTTGAACTATGAAATATGAATATGTGATGATTTGTTAATATTTAAGAATTTCTATACTTATCTTATAATTTATATGTTTATTTAATTATATTATATATTTTTTATTATATAACTAGTTTTGTACCCATTCGTTGAATGGGAATTGTCTAAAAATAATAAATTATTTAGTGTAGTTCATAAAAATATTTTCATAAAATACAAAACTTATTGTATAATCTATTATAACCTTTCTTAAATACATTGTTATTAAAAAATAGTCTTATAATGTAAATTTAAACATCTAATTCAGTGATTAATAATTCAAAATGCAAAAAAAAATTTGACAATATGATGACATTCAAAAACTTGAAAATAGAGAAGATCAAATCTTGGCTGATCTTCTGTAAACAAAAGAATGGCCAACCCATTACTAAAACATCAATTTTGGTACTTAATATAAATGGTTTAAAGGTTAATGTGAAAAGAAAAGAAACCGAATGAAATATTAATAAAAGATAATAATTCAGAATCAATCAAGTCACAGGAACATAGCAACCTTCTAAATTCGTTCATGGCTAATAGAACCCAAATCGAAAACATAAGATGTATTTTGCTATTAAGTCAAAAATATAAAAAATCTAAATAGTCTGATGTATATTGCATGATGTGAACTGCTGTATGACAATGAACTTAATGCCTTGCCATTTATATAATCAATGACACCTTCTTGTTCTTTAGAAGCTTTCTATCAAAATCTAAAAAAAAATATTGAAAACTGCACAAAATTTTTTTAACCCCAGAAACCCAGAAAATAAAAAAATTAATACGTTCTTGAAGACAATTAATAAATTGTCAAAGGCAATTAAAAAATTGTGTGAAAACACAGTTTAAAAAGCCACTTCTAAATCACTAACCAAAAAAGCAATATATATTCTACTTAAATTGAAGAGTGAATCCATAAATTGAAATAACAAATTATTTACAAAAACCTTGCCAGAAATAAAAACCAAACTGTAACTTTTGAAGAATTAGAAAATTTAAATTCAATGATCTAGTTATGAAAAAAGTGTAGGAAATTACAGAGCACATACAGCGAGTATAAACAAAGTCCAAATGCGGTCCTTGCATTGAAAAAAAAAATTTCCAAAAACATTGTGAAAAAGTGTAAACATCTGCATTGCTTGATAAAGTGATAAGTAATAGATCGATAACCATATATATGAGTAAAAATGTAGAGTATCTTCGATAGCGATAATCTGATAAAGATAATCTTGATATTTCGAACTTTTGAGTTGAAGATGAGAGAGAGTTAAAAACATAATTTAAAATTATTTATACTAATTCCCTCTAGAATTGTAAAGTCAAGAGGAAAAAGAGAGATAGAATAGCGTAGGTTATTAGGGGGTTAACTCATAGAGCGCGTTGCACCTACTTGATATGTCGATAAGCCACGTAGGAAAGAGATAAACTACTTGATTTATATATATATATATATATATATGATTTATTAAGAATCCTATTAGGAAACTACTTGCCGTCTCGTTAAACCACGTAGAAAAGAGAAAACATGAAGGGATAAGAATGAAAATACGACTTTATTATATATATATATATATATATATATGATGTAATCCAACGATTCGACCCATAACCCACCGATTGAATTACTAATCCTCCAATCCGATCCTCCGGTCGGGTTGGTTTTAATATCTATGGCAGCAACCACAACTTATATGGACTTGAGCGAACTTGTGGAAAGATTTGGGTTGCACAATTTGTTTATGGCAACTTGGAGAAGATATGGGTCAATGGGATACACCTTCTGTGTTATAAGCTTAATTGCTAAGAGTGGCACTAGAATATGAGGAGCTTCCGGAAATATTAGTGTCACTGCCAACTATTAAGTAGGTGCTTATCTAATATTCTACATCTTCGATTGACTTTCCCAATAAATTAAGCACCAAAAAAATGGCATCTGAAACCCGTCACTTCCCATCGTTATTGCCCTTTTCCATCGTCCTTCTTCTCTACAAGTGCATCAACAGCAATTCTGCAAATCCATTTGGATAAACTTGATTTCAAATAAATGTGATTTGGTTGATCTGTGATTTCCATTGATGAAGGTTCATAGTCTATCATCCTGCTGAGAATCGCCTCAGAGAGAAAAACTCATCTACTCTCTGAGGCAGGCACTGAAAGAGAAAGACGAATTAATAAACCCTAATCTCTGAAAGTGGGAGTGAAGTCCAGTTGGCGGGTTTTTATAGTCTTTGTACCTCCTAATAATCTCAAAATGCTTTTGGCGCGGAATCGATGCGTACATCAAGCGATGTCGTTTCATGGGCCGTGAGTCGGTGAGTGTGCGATGTGAATTAAGAGGTAAACGAGTCTTCTAGATTAATTAATTAATATCTCAATAATATTAATTAATCTCCGTTTGGATTAGCTATTTTTTAAGATGTTTTAAAAAAAATTTACTGCAACAGAATTTTTAGAATATATTTTGGAATATTTAAGAGTAATAGAGTTTTTAGAATATATTTTGGAATATTTTTTAAATATTAAAAATAATTAAGACTACTTTTTAGAGTGCCTTTTAGAGTACTTTTTTAAAAAATTTTATAGTATTTGAAAAACTCAAGGATCCAAACAGATTTGAATACACTCCTGTAATATCCAATTGTACACTTTTTTTTTTAGGCAACCGTACACCCTCATTGAACAATAAACATTAACCATAAGACAAATGAAGTGATGGGTAATGTACTATTTTCTTGAACCCAAATTTCCTCCTTCATAAAAATGTACCCTAATAAACTTTTCTTAGTTTACTAATTTACTCGAGAGAACATCGATATTTAGAAATTAGAAATTACTCAACGTCGACCAAGTGTTAATGAAACCATTTTGCTTGCCAAAAGTCCATGTAAGTTTTTTACATAGACCCCATGTGCCACTTCTTTCACTTTACTTGCTAACAACATTGTATAAGAGAAATATATCCTAATACTATTGCAAAGGCATGCAAGTGATGATAAATCTACCACTTAAACAAAATCATAGCAGTCACAAATATTAATTAGCAAGTAATCTCTTAAATAGCAATTCATAGCCATAATATATATTACTTAACAAGTGCTGCACTTGTTAAGTAATATATATGATGGCTATGAATTGCTATTTAAGAGATTACTTGCTATATAATATTTGTGACTGCTATGATTTTGTTTATGTGGTAGAATACAGGGCACGGTGGAGTTAACTGTTAAGCGGTCGTTTGTTTTTGCGGACGGCGCGATTCCCGAGTTTGTTTGGATAGCCAATTATTTCAAATAATATTTCGCATGCATTATAAATACATTTTTCAATTCATTTTTTTATATTTTCAACCATCTTTTTATCTTACATACATCACATCACAAAAAATACTACAATAATTATTCCAAATAATATTTCAAATAATACTCTATCCAACAAACCCTTATGTGAAGCCGTGGTGAAAGCTCCTATGATTGAGAGTGGTGGTCATGAAGTTTATGGTGGTCTTGTGATTAGGGATTTCGGTGATCTATTCATTCAATACTAAACACCATTCCTCTAGTCCTCCTTGCTTGGAGTTTTTGGTATACTCTCCGTTTGGATTAGCTGTTTTTGGGTTTGTTTTTCAAAAATACCACTATAGCATTTTGAATCTGAAAAACAAGTTCGTTTGGATTAGTTGTTTTTGGGGTTGTTTTTCAAAAACTATATGAAAAACTTTTACTGTAGATTTTTTTGGATTATTTTTAGAGGTAGTTTTGAAACATATTTTTGAATATTTTTAGAATATTATAATTTTTATATTTTTATATAAATATACATTTATGCATTTATAATCCATTTATATTTACAAATGTATAGATGTATATTATTATAAATGAATAAATTATAAATGAATATTATATAAATGTATAAATGTATAAATTATAATTTTTATATTTTTATATAAATATGCATTTATGCATTTATAATACATTTATAGATATTTATAAATAAATATATTTATATATTCATATAAAAATATATAAATGTATTATATTATATATAATACATAATATAAATATATTTATAAATGTATAAGTGTATATTATTATAAATGTATAAATTATAAATGAATATTATAAATATATTATAAATTATAAGTGTATATTATTATAAATGTATAAATTATAAATGAATATTATAAATGTATAAATTAATATATTATAAATATATATTAATATTATGTAGAAATGTATTTATATAATTAATATAAATGTATATATGTATTGATATTATGTATAAATGTAAAATTAATATTATGTATATTAATATAAATGTATAAATGTATTAATATATATAATACATAATATAAATGTATATTTAAATGTATAAGAGTATATTATTAAAAATGTATAAATTAAAAATGAATATTATATAAATGTATAAATTAATAAATTATAAATATATATTAATATTATGTAGAAATGTATTAATATAATTAATATAAATGTATACATGTATTAATATTATGTATAAATGTAAAATTAATATTATGTATATTAATATAAATGTATAAATGTATTATATTATATATTATACATAATATAAATGTATATTATAAATATACATAAATATTTATATATTATGTATGAATGTACATTTATATAAATGTATAATATATTATACATTATATTATATATAATTTATATAACATATAATATTTATGTAAATATATTATAAATATATAAAAATATATTATAAATAAAATAAAATATTTATAATATGTATGTATAAATATATAATATTAGAAATGTATAATATATATAATATACATTATTATTAATATAATTTATGTATAATATACATAATTGAAATATACATATTAATATATATTAATATATATTATAAAACAAAATTGAATAAATATATTTATAAATTTATATATAAATAAATGTATTTATATAAATATATAATATTTATTTCAATTGATATAATATATATAATATTATACATAATTGAAATATATATATTTATATTAATATAATATATATAATATATATAATTGAAATATACATATTAAAATATATTAAAATATAATTGAAATATACATATTCAAATACATAATTAAAATATACAAATTGAAATATACTTATTAAAATATACAAATTAAATATACATAATTGAAATATATTTGGAGTTGTTTTTGATATATTGTTTGGATATGGTGTTTTTGAAGTTGTTTTTGAAATACACATTACTGTAGCATTTGGAATGTGAAAAACAGTTTTTCAAAAACAGGTGCAAAAACACTCAATCCAAACGCAGCCCTTACTCTTTCTTGGAGGTTAATTGCTTGAAACAATAAGAGGGATCCAACTGCGTGGGAAATGTGCTTTTTATATGTCCTCTTTTTTTTTTGGTCAACAAACCCTTATGTGAAGCCGTGGTGAAAGCTCCTATGATTGAGAGTGGTGGTCATGAAGTTTATGGTGGTCTTGTGATTAGGGATTTCGGTGATCTATTCATTCAATACAAAACACCATTCCTCCAGTCTTCCTTGCTTGGAGTTTTTGGTATACTCTTACTCTTTCTTGGAGGTTAATTGCTTGAAACAATAAGAGGGATCCAACTGCGTGGGAAATGTGCTTTTTATATGTACTCTTTTTTTTTGGTCAACAGATAATACGCAGCAAAATTCATATGATGGAGCCAATTCAAGAAATGAATAGATTCCAATCTACGTTTTTCCTTCCCAGCCATGGCTTTTTTTTTTTTTTTTTTATCACCAGTAACCTCATGGTAGGTTAAAAGAAATTACGAGGCTTCAATTCACCCTAAAAAAATAACCTCGTGGTAATTTAAAAGAAATTACTAGACTTCAATTCACAAAACAAAAAAAAGTTATAAAGAGCATCCAGTTAACATTCAAGGAGCAAAAAAATTCTTTATTTTTTTTGAGGAATAAATTTCTTTTTGATAGGATTCAATACTGATTAGAGTTGTAGAAGAATCAAGCATGATAAATAGAGTCAGAACATGTGGATATTTATCGTCGAAGGTATAATTTGCTAATGCTGTCTGAGGACATAAATAACTCTTCCTTCAAGATCCATAATTAGTGGGACAAAAAGAGAATTATACAAATTCTGGATATATTTTTTGAATCATCGAAATACAGGAATTAGATACTCCTCCTGGTAGTTCAGTTGGTCACGTCCCCTTCTCAGAATACATTGTCCATTACCCCCACAAGGGTTCGAGTCCCAGGGTTGTCGTGTTCGGGGATATGGAGCCTCTTTTTTCGAATTGCAAGGGATTAGTCAGGTCGAAAGCCCGGATACCCCCGAGTCAGGGACAAAAAAAAAGAATACAGGAATTAGACCAAACTTAGCCGAAAATATCAGAAGTACATATGTAGGGTGATGTGATTCATTTATGTGACAATTTTGCCCTCCATAATGTTCAAAATTTCTCCCAAAGGCACTCAGTATAAAGGTAAAGCCGTAAAGGTACGGACCCACCTCGATGCCTGTGGCGCCACCGAGCCGTTACTAGTAGAGTGAGTAGGGTTTAAGCCAATTTATCGTTTCAAAAAAAAAAAAAGAGTAGGGTTTAAGCATTTTCCCAGGGTTTTCTCCATTATTTAACCAAGAAACAGTATCAAGATTTCGGGAGAAGAAAATGGAAGAGTTCGACGAAGATGATTTCGGGGATCTTTATACCGACGTCAAGGTTCAAGCCGGCCCGGCACTCAATTCTGTCCCACCATTGGCTCAATTGCCCCTGGACACAGAAATTTCGGATTCCTCGGAGGCAAATGAGAGATTCACCGCCGGCGGCAGTGGCGCAGACAATGCTGAAGAAGAGGAGGAGGAGGAGACCGCGGCTGTGGCTTTGGATGAAGGTCAAGAGTGGAGTGGGAATGGATTTGAGAGTGAGAGTGAGAGTGAGAGTGAGGATGATTTGAATATCGTGTTGAATGATGATGAGGAAGTTGGAAACAGTAATAAGGTTATTAATGGAGGTCAATTAGGGTTTCGAGTTGGGGGGATTGGGGGAGGGCTTGATCATGAGGATGAAGTTGGAATTAAAGGGGAAGATGAAGGGAGTAATGGAAGGGGAAACCATGATAGCTGCTGCACTGGTGGTGGTGGTGGTGATGTTGGCTTTGAACTAGGCAATGGAGGGAAGGTTGGGTTTAATGGTGGTGATTGCAGTGTAAAATACGAGGTATACTCTTAACACAAAATTTTATAATTTTTGGGCTTATATGTTTACTTTGAAGTGCAAATAAAATGAAGCGTTTGCGCTGAAATTTTTTGCTCCCGACAGAATCTGAGTGAATTTTGAGTTTTGAATGGTCTGGCTTGGTAGTTCCGTGCCCAAAACCAGTGAAGCCAGAAGGTTCAAGCTTGTATCAGGAATAGTATAGGTCATGGTAGGATGTGGTTTCTTTACTCGTATTCCTATACTTTAAATCCCTTGCATTAACTTAGCAACATAACTTGTCTTGGGTAACGGCAGTATTATTTGCTTGCCGAGAATCTGATGCTGGATACATTGGGCACTTTGGGTGCAAAAGATGTATTCAGCGTGTCGCAAGATGTATTTTATGTTTTTGGCCATTTGTTATAAATTTTTTGGTTTGACATTTAGATTTTTCTCTGTTGCAGATGATAGAGTTGTGGACATTTAGGAAATGGATGACATTATGTAATTGAAATACTTGTTCTGTTAATGTGATTGTGTATCTGTTTGTTTCGGCAATACGTCCTACTCAATTGGCCATGTTGTTTATTCCAAAAGGAGCAAGATGAGAGCCTTTAAATGTGTAAAATTTTTGAATGTTGTGTATTTAGGTCTACTTTGTGCCATATACCTCTGGAATTACTTTTCAAAATCAGGAGATGTTCCACGTAAAGTACTTTGGTGTGTCTCTTTGTTCCAACAAAAACATTCCCTTTCCAATGTGATACAATCTGTGTCACTTGATCGTGATTCTATGATTGTATGACTGCATTCACCTTCTTTTATAAATAAACTCAGAGATCATCTTATTTCATATGGACAATTACATCGTCTCTTTTGTGTAGTGCATGAAATCGAAGGCAGCAGCGGTTCTAAGTAATTTGAAATGCAATGGATCTGCCAGAGTAGCTTCTTACTCTTCCCAATTTGTTAGAGGATACTGGGAGGATAATTGTTGGACCCCTCATTTTGGCAAAAACTCGCTAGTGCCACAAAGGGGACATAACTTCTCACTTCCTCGTTCTAGGTCAGCAATTTTAGGAAAGCTTGGTTTTTTGAGAGTTTTTTCTTGATAAGATCTTAGATAGTGCTTCTTAATGTACCAACATGTTCTTGGTAGATTTTCTGGTTCTTCAGAGATACTTCTTCTACATGCTTTTCGAGTGTTACATTTCATTTTATTTGTATGTTGTACACAGGACCATTATAGACGTAAATATAGATGCATTCGAGTGGAAGCCTTGGAGGCATCCGGGGGCTGACATAACAGATTTTTTCAATTTTGGTCTTGATGAAGATAGTTGGAAATGCTATTGCAGTTGCCTGGTAAATGAAACTGTCTATGAATTGTATATATTTAAGAGCTGTCCAGTACATCAATGTACTTCCTTTGGGCTTATACACAGATTTAGCATTGCTTTAATGTTTTGAATTTCAGCATTGTATTAGAAGATAATTGCGAAATTATGTTCAGTACTTGGCCTTTTCTGGATAAACTCTCATTCTGAGTTGCATTACAGGATGGGTACCGCGAGCAACCAAATGAGGGTAACCCAGCTTACAACCCTTGGAGACATAGTATGGTAAATTGTTGAACTTTCACAAAATATTCTCCAATTTGAAGTCAAATGCCCAAAATTGTCTTGTAATGTTTTCCATCTGTCAAAATTTTACACCAACATAACGTGTCTTCAGAGGCTGTAACTGAAAATAGAACTCTCTTCAAACAGATGAGATCAGTTTCACAAATCTCTTGTAGACATGAGCAGTTAGAGATGGTATGCATAGTTCATTTGATAGGCAGATCTCATGTATCTAAGCTTTTATTCTTCTGGAGAATCATAGTTTTGAAAAATCTCTTCTGAGTTAAGCAGCATTGTCACATAAAGATTGTTTGCTTATCCAGCCAAAGGGGGAAGCCATTCTGGTAGAAGACAGCATTTGTGAACACCAAGCATCTGTAGATGTCAGGCATTCTGTTGATCGAGACTCTGATGTTATCATACAGGTAGCTTGTTATTACTCTACTTCTGCAAACTATACTGTCTTATTCTGCTGCTCACTGTATTTGGTGCTACAGATTCATGTGCAGGATATGGAAGATCTCTCAAGCTCTGGGAACATGGCACTTGATCAAGGGAGTAGCCATGTAGCTGAAGCTTCCCATGAAGGAGAATCTGGAGATATTGGTATAAAGAATGAAGATATGGTTTGTTTTAATAGTGCCAGTAAAGATGACCTACCCATTTTGAAGGGACCCACAGAAGAAAAATGGATATCAATTCCTGAAAGGTTTGCAAAGTGCATATAATTGCAAGAAAGCATTGTAGCTGAATACTTTCCATCATTTGTATGCTACAATAGGATACTTTTTTGTCATAAAGGATATGGATGGGGAATATCTCTGCTCTTGCATGTTGCTGGTTTCTGGACAGATTATTAGTTTTGTAATCTTCTTACTTTAGTTTCTTAACTAAGTTACAAGCTAATCAAGTGTTCCTATCGATCAGGTGCTCCAATGATACATCTACATGTGCTGGTAATCCTGTATATAGGGATTCAGACAATTGTGGGAGTCTTCAGGTTTCTGATACACACGAACACGACCATGAAGAGTTGGCAGACAGTGATTCAGATGGAAGTGCTGAAGATAGATCTTCTGATGACTCGAAGAAATGTATTGGTAGTGTCACATCCAATACCACATCAACCGTAAGGGAATCAGAATCATCCTATGGGCTTGAGACTCGTGGCACTAGTTTCTCTCCTTCTTCCAGTCATGACATAAAATCCAGATGTGGTGCTTATCCTGAGCCAGATAAAATTTATGACCATGTTAAAAGGGTATCACCAAACTCAGAGTCTGAGGCTGTCACATTTGATTGTAATTCCTCAAAGGACTTCAGAAGCCATAGCATCAAGATGAAGTCTGGTGCTTATGAATATTTTTCAAGAGGCAGAAATCCCATCAACAGAAAGCTCAAATTTCCTGAGAGGAAATCAACTAGGATATCTAAATTCAAGTCTCACCTCGAGTATGAGGATGCTTTCTGTTTGTCTAATCCAAAGAAGTCGCATGACGTATGTCGTTCAACATCTGCATGTGGCAATCAGAGAAATAGGCGTCATAGTTTTGATTTTTCTGAAAGGCAAGATTTCTCATGTTATGAGGGCTTAGAATATCTTATCAACCATAGAGGAAAAAGATTATATGATTATCAGTCCAGTGGTGCTTATTCTCAAAATTCTCATCGAAGAGGTTGCCGAGTTTCTAGATATGAGAGAGAGCAGTGTTACAATCAGACTGTAAGTGGAAAACACCATTTTACTGAACAAAGAATACCGAGGTTTAGTGGTGACACAAGGGAGAAGGATTTGGATCACTATGATGGGGAAGACTCTGTCTCAGGACTGGAATCCCTTGATTTCCATGGGCCAGGAGAGCTCATTTTTGAAAAATCACAATTGTTAGACTGTGGAAACCATGCTCGGTGGAAATGGAAATCAGGAGAGCTGAATTTTAGAAGGAAATTGAAAAATTGTAACTTTATTTGTGAACATAAATATAGCAATAACATGACTCGAGAAAATTTTAGATCTATTCAGTGTAGGGAAGGAGATATTGTGCAACGTAAATATGATAGACAGTTGCAATATGGTAGAGGAAAAGTTAGAGGCCCTTTAAGAGGCAAAAGGAGATTTGACAGTCCCCTTAGTAGCTGTGAAACTATTCGGTGTAGAAATAGCGAGGACGAGAAACCACAAACTGTTGGCAGGGTAAGGGCGCCAGGTGCGCCTTATTCAAGATTTTATGTATCTGAAAGATGCAGTAAACAAGGGAAACATAATTGTGTAGGGAGGTACAGTGGTGGTACCAAATCTGGTTTTTCTGATGGTATGTTTGACAATGATGAGAATATAAAAAATGCTGATGATCAAGATGATTTTGCTGGAAGAAGACATTATGGACAATCTGAAGTATTGGAGTGGAGGGAAGAGGAATGCAATTCTTGGTATCCTGAGCATGGTGTTTTGGCTGAGGGAACATTATATCCTTTTAACAAGACTTCAGGGGTTAAAGGATCTGTTGCCAAACATGGGTCTGTATATGGAGGGAAGCTTATAGATCTTAGTGAACCTGAACAAAATAGATACAAATTATCAAGAGAAGGCGGTGTCGGTCGTAAATTTCTGGAAAGTCCTAATGTTAGCCATAGAGATAATGTTCAGCGAACACGCCCAAGGTGCTGGTATTCAACTGACAAAGACATGGTTGTTTGGGACAGCAAGGTAAAATTGGGGGAATTGAGGTCAAATCTTTGTATCATTCTAGATGTATATACACAAGTAATTCTCATATTTTGGAAAGTGATTTTTGCATATGTTTATTGCTTTTTTTTGTGTCTTTTAGAACTGTCTTGATTTTTCTTTTACTCTGGTGTGGCCTATATTCAAGCTTTGCTATAATATTGCAAGTTTTTGGATTGATCTACCTATTCCCTGGAAACAGAAAGTTGGCCTCAGTCCTTGAAGCATGCAATTTTTAATTCAAAAATTCCCAAAATTTATCTTGTTTATTCTGTGAAAAAATATGCATTAGTCACAAGCCGAGCCAACAGGCCACTAATATTAGAGGGTTTTCTTCCAATCGTTTGGTTGACAATATTTGTGTTTTCAAAGCTGATTCTGTTGCATTCTACTGATGCATATTAAACCTAAGGCACATATGAGATCCAAAACATGTTTTGTAGTATAAGGAAGAGTAACTTTCCATGGAAATCATCAATGGGCAAGTTTCTTTTCTTTAGGAAATTTAGAACTATCTTTATAGGTTATATTAACATGTCCAATTTTTTTATTTTGGATAATGATCTGTATCTTGGAGCTTGCACATCTTGTAAATTTTAAAGAGCTACCCTTTGTCTTGTAGATACTTAGGCAGTCAATGTCATTGTGAAAAGGCTGATGCCCTTGTTTAGCCAGAGTGCCAGACTTAGAGCCACCTTAGCTGAGTTCTGCTTAGCCAACTTGTGCCTTGTCGAATAAAGTTTCCAGTTAGGATACTTAGTACATATGATCAATTGCTTTTCTGGTTTAAAGAGCCTATGGACCAAGCTATGCCGATAAGTTTGTTGAGGTGTGGCTTATTATGAGGTTTAGCATAAGATTAGTGAGAATTGGTTGGATGAACAGAAAGAAACTCGTCTATGTTAATGGTACATGACTTGAATTTTGCTGCTACATTGAACTGTTTGTTTATTTTCACTGGATTGTTGAGTTGGGACTTTACATGGTTGGAAGGTAGTATTAAAAACAATACTCTTGCTTGACTGTGCATCAAGATTGTAAACTACTTACTTCTGTCTCCACAGGAGCAATACATTTGGTTTAATTCTTGATGGCCATTTTTTAGCATATAGAATATAGGATACAGACTAATTTGTTTATATTATTTGCAATGGTCGTTACTTCACCACCATCTGAATGCATGGTGACAAGAGGAGCATCATTTTTCTTCTCTAAGCCCTTTGGCTTTGTTTTCTGATCGATTCAGTCTACCTATGCCACAGTAAGAACTTGTGGTAGAAAGTAGTTGTCAATGGAGCCAATATGATTGTTTCCCCCATTAGCTGCTAAATGACCTACGACATATTGTTTTCCCGCTGTTATGGTACCTGTAAACATTTTGATTTGTTTATTATTTGAGTTGATGGACATCTAAACTTTTTGTTTAAATTTTCATTCTGGAAGATTTTTCAGGATGATGCCGTTTCCTCCCAACTCCACCCAACCGGCCCCCACCCAACCCACAAAAAAAAAAATTATTGTACTTCCATCAAATTTCTCTCCCTGAAGCTTTACTTGGTGGGTGTTGTGGTTGCTTACATGCATGTTATCATATATACACAAGCATGACATTGTGGCACTGCATTTTGTTTGGTAAATCACTGTTGAATGCTTGGTGTATTTGTAACTTTTACTAGTACCTGGATCTGATTGTGGTGCGTATGTTGTTTTGGAGATTGCACATGAATTATACAGGATCAGGTCACAAATTCTGGTTGTGGCTTTTGCTGCATCGCAGAGGGTATGCACAATCTTCCTGTGTTCCGGGTTGTCTTCCTTGCATGTGCTATATGCTTGGTAACTGAAAAGTAGTTGTCCTGGAACTTACACGATGAATTTGCATGTATAATTTGCGTTACCTGAGTTCTAATATTCATTAGGGCAATTTTACATGGCTAGTAGGTTAATGGACGCCAGACATGGTCTCTTTCCTCCGAGCTTTATGGTTGGAGCCTTATTCTGATCAGTATTGGTGTTTACTTTTCCAGCTTGTCTTGCATCTTCCGAAACCACCTTTTGCTTCTTTTACAGGAGGTCCTTTGTACTTATGCGGTGGCTCCGCTTATTTCTCTTTTCTTTCTTTTCCCTTTTGTGTCGTATATGCTTATTCATGCACTGCTCTGACAATTTTGTTGGTCTGTCTACACTAAGAATGTGGGACATCCTTATATTGACATTTCCTGATGGCAATGCACTCTGCAGTCCTCTAGGTGCTCCGAGGCTGGAAGTTCAATGTGCTTTGATAGATACGAGTACTTCAAGCGCAATGAAGATTCAGAGCAGCGAACTTTCAAGGGCTTAAATGGTTCCCGTCTAGAGAAGGTTGCTCGAGCTGACAATACAAAAGCCGGTACCTTCCTGGTGGATGCAAATTGGCGCAACAAGTTTCCTAATGGCAAGCGGAACGATTCTCCAGATATTGAAGAAGGTCAGATAGTTACTGAAGGTTTGATTGAGAAACCTAAGGAAAGGATTAGTGCATCCAGAGATAAAACAAACATCACAGGCACAAAGGGCATTTCCAGGGAAAATCCTAGGATATTGGAGATAATTGCCAAAATGGAAAAACGACGAGAGCGGTTCAAGGAACCGATTTCTTTGAAAACAGTCTCAGAGAAAAATGGCAAGCCATTTAGTGCTGATGGTGCTGAAACTGTTGAAACAAAGCAGCTACCTAGACCAGCACGGAAAAGGAAATGGGCTGGGAGTTAGGGAAGTCTTAACAAGCTTCCCAACAAAGAATACATTATTAGATCTTCAGGTTTTCTTGATTAGTTTAAAAAGTTATTATACAAACAAAGCCATGTTTGATGGTCAATAATTATTGCGATTACTGAAATATAAAGCACGTTGAAGAAAGTTTATAATTGTTTTCTAGCATTCGGAGTAAGAGTTGATAAATTTTATCATATAATAGGGTAGCAATAGCCATGGTGGGTTGCGGATGGCGCAGGTTTCTCGTATTGGGTGGCGGGCAGTGGGAGGGGGAAAGTAGGTATTATGGAAAAACAGCTTGGTTGGAACAAACACATTTTTTCAAAATATAAATTGTGGTAAGTTATAGTAAAATTTTAAATTTTAGACATTTATTCAAAGCAATAAATAAGGTTGATTATTTGAAATGCTTATTGTAACATTTTTACGATATGATGTATGTGGAATACAAGGGTGATTTTTTATGAGAGGATGCGTATGAGATAAAAAGGTGATTGGAAAGATAAAAGATGTGTTTGTAATGCAAGTAAATAAAATATTTTTGTAAATAATTTCTATCCAAACACATAAATTCTGTAATCTTTACTCTGGTAGTTTCTGGGAGCTTGTTTTTAAGTATTAATTTCTGAAACTCAGCCAGATGTGGTATGGACTACAATTTCTTCGTTAGTTAGTGGTGTTTTTTCTTGCTCTAAAATTTTGAAGCATTCCACGTAATGTATTAGCGGTCAAGCAGGCTAAATAATAGTTTTCCTGAATTAATTTTGTCTTGAATATTGTTCCCTTATCTTTAGAATTATTCCCACCTCGAATCAGGTTCATTATTATCACGGTAATTGTTGCGAAAAGTTTAAAGGTGAATGTCATGCTCTTTCAGACCCAAAGGAAGGGGTGTTCATGCGATAGCTATTCTTGCCTATGGACCAAACGAACTTATGATGACGCAAGTCAAGTTTTGTAATGTATAATTCCAAAAAATAAAAAATAAGACGCCAATTTTGTGAGTCCGGATAAGACTACTATTGGTAGGAAAGAGATTATATAAATGTAATATGATCAGCTTTCTGCGGTGAAACTGGAGAGAAAGGTACCTAAGTAAGTATGATTTACGTGAAATTTCCTACTCAATCATTCTCCAAAAACACACCCAAAAAAAAAAATATATATATATATATCTAAATCTAAACTACTTAAAGCCGCGAAGCCTGATGAACAGTTGATTGTGCCGGTTTCGCTGTGGTTTTGCAGCTCATTTTGTCCTTTTTAGTCTTTTCGTGGGCTTCATGTAGCGCCCTTGCTTCTGCTTCCGCTTGTCCTCGTTGCTTTTTTTGTTGCTTTGTTCCCATTCTGCCCTTTCCCTTGGTTCGCCTGTAATTTTGTCCCCAATTTTGTCCTTTGTTTCTCCTGGATCTTCCGCTGTTGCCTGACTTTACTCACAAATGTTAGCTTTTCTCCCCAATTTCGTCCTTTTCTTTCTCCTGCATTTTCTTTCTTCAAACTATAATTCTCTCTTCTCTTTTATATTTATTATGATATTCATTAATCAATAAATTAATTACTCAAAATATATATATTAACAAACATATTGATTTTGTAAAAAAAATATGCCTCGAGTCACCTTATTGTAATTTAAATTTCTGTAACACATAAGCTCATGTACTATTCGTTGACTTTGAATAAGATATTCATTAATCAATAAATAAATTACTTCATGATTAGATAAATATAATGAGCTAGCAAGCGTTAGTAATTTTTCACATCAATGATCTAATAGACTCTTTAAAATTACTCTTTAAAATTGTGTTTTTTCTCCATAACACAGAAGCCCATGTACTATTCGTTGATTTTGAGTAACATATTCATTAATCAATAAATAAATGACTTCATGATTACATAAATATTAATGAGCTAACAACCATGATTAATTTTTCATATCAATGGGCTAATAGACTCTTTAAAATTGTGTTCGCTACAAGGAATGCAGATAACAGAAGGTTGGCCGACATTTGCACATAAATATTTCTTGCATGAAGGAAGTGTCGTGTTGTTTACCCTGCTCAACGAAAACAATTATTTTATCAACCTCTTTGACAGAGACTTCATCCAGCAATCCTGATCAACAAATGTTCATTACAGCTTATTGGACATAACAGTTATATTCCCCTAAATTATCCATCATTTATGTAATGAAATAAAAAATTTACCACCAACTATGAAATTCCTCTCATTACACAACTTCACAAAATTTTACCATTACCGCCCACTCTAAATATTTACAATAATAACCACACATATATAAACAAAAAAACAGATAATATAAACAGCATCAAACAATCATAACATACATTTTCTCGCCCAAAATATATATATATATATATAATTCATTTTCTCAAAAAATATATATATCAACAAAAACTTCACACACATCCAATAAATATAAATCAACTATACCAATCTATCTTTAACTTCCATTCATTTCACCAACCATTTTCTAAAAATATCCAATAATTTCTTTCTATTCAAAAAAAAGTTATAATTAATTCTATACCCTTTATATATAATTTATCTTCCACAATATATCTATTAACAAAAATATTTATTCTCTAAAAACACAACTTTAATTCTATAATACAAACACAGACTTATTTTCGCTACAAAAACATATAAATATATTTTTATATCCTATTTATTACCCATTTTATATATCTCCACTTTTTCCAAAATATATTTTACTCCAACCAATTATTTTTCACAATATAACATAATTTCTCTCTATTTCAAAAATACTCCTTAAATAATATTAGTTAATAACTGAATTATTAACTTAAAGTTCTTCCATTTTTAAATTAAATAACATAACACAAATGCAACTACCATAAAACACTTATCAACAAAAAATCCATAGCTATTTAATAAATACAAATTAATTATACCACTTTCCATTACCTTCCATTAACTATATTCCAAAAATATTACTTCAATAATATTTCAAAAACTAAAAAATTCAAAAATATACAACCAAAAACCAAAATTAAAAAAAAAATTTCTCTAAAATTATAACCTACATTATCATTAAACAATCAACAACGGACACCCCGCGAAACTCGCGGGGCACCTGGCCTAGTATATATATATATACACATATATATATATCTTAAGAAGTGTAGAAAAGAATCGGACCGACAGACTGGGATGGCTTTAGGCCTGTTAACGGGTCGGGTCTAGACCCGGATCCGGTCCGGATCCGTGAAATTTTTGCGGGTATGGGTAGAGATTTAATTCCGTTTCCCGGATCCGGATCCGGATCCGTTTTGTCAAACAAAAAAACGGGTCGGATACGGAATATAGTATTCCGACCCGTTTTAGACCCGGATCCGGATATAAATGAATTAATAATTTAAAAAATATATATTTATCAATATAATTTGATTAGGGTGATGTATTTTAATAAAGTTAATTTGATTTCTTTTCTTATTTGATTTTTTCTTTGCATTAGTTAGAAATTAGTTTACAAATATATTTTTTTCTCATTTTTATTAGAAATTATAAATTTTGGTAAATTTGTTCGGGTAGACCCGAATCCGGATCCGGGACCCGCATCCGGAACATAGAATAAAAGACCCGTCGGGTAAACGGGTCGGATCCGGATCCGGTATAGTAATTCGGGTCCGGGTCCGGAATAATGAATTCCGACCCGGACCCGGCCCGTTGACAGCCCTAGATGGCTTGACATGTTCTGACTTCTGCTCTATCCCCTTTAGACCACCAATAAACGGCTTCCACGTGTCTAAAAAATCTACAATTGCAGATGAGGTCTAAGCCAGTCAAGCAGCTGCGTTACGTGCCACTCTGCAAACCAGTAGCCTCTTTTCCCAGTGTTTGCCACCCTAATAGTGTGTACTGTGCAGGAAAACCACCACTTTGAAGTTTGAACTCTGGACTGGGGGGGCTCTATTTAGTAGTAGTATTTGCTCATATTACTCCTATTATATTTCCATATCTCTTTGCATGGCTTAGCCGAAAGGATGTGATCATAGTAATTCAAAAGCTAATTACATTAATATTTTTACGGAGCAAATTTCCATACTCCCTGGTTATTTTTAAAGTTACAAAAATTTACTTGTTATATCATCGGACCAAAAACATGTTGTCAAATGATCTCTCCTCCCTCTTGAAATTTCGAGTTGGATTGTAATGAATCTGGATGCTGTAGTCAGAGAAACACTTTAATGCAGATGAACAAACTTTTTCTACTTTCATTTCTCTCCTGAGAGCCTCTCTTACCCTTCCGCTTCCACTCCTACTCAGTTCCATGTAAAGTATTGATTCATACAGTTATTATCCGTTAAAGAGTTTCGAGAAGGAAAAAGAAATGCACTCATTTTCTTCTCCCCCTCCTTCTTCAACCTGCACCAGCTCCAAGTACACTCTTCTTTCTCCTCAAAATTCCAATCCCTTAATATTCCATTTGGTCGTTCCCTTCAAGACCCTCCATCCCTCTTCTTCGCATTCTCAGTTAAGTCCCGTTTGTTCCCATGAATCATCATCACCACCACTTCTTCAAGAAAGCCCACAAAGATTTCAACCTCAGGCCGATGATATTATTGTTCGAGAAGATGATTTTGAAGTCGCTGAAAAGATCAGGACTGCCAAGAAGTCCTTGGAGGAGTTGCTTGTTGTTCGCCGGCCAGTGAAGGAGATTACTGCGGAGGAGGAGGAGGAGGAAGAGGAAGAAGAAGAAATAATTGAGTCCGAGGATGAAGAAGTTGAGGAAGAGAAATCGTCCGTTTCATCAATGCCATTTGATGCTAAACTTTCTAAATTCGCAAAGAAGATGCCTATTTTTGAGCCAGAGAGGGTAGAACAGATCCCCGGTGGTAAACCGCTGACAATTAATTTGGACTTAGCTCTGTATCGAGCTAAAATATTGGCACGTAATTTTCAGTATCAAGCATCAGAAAAGATACTTCAGAAGGTACTCATCTTGTTCCATACCAATCTCTTTTCAAATTCTATCAGCAGTTAGATATCTAGAATTCTTCATTTTTGATAATGACTATGCGGTTACTCTTGTGGACTATGAAGTGCATATACTATTGGCCGGAAGATGGGAGATCATATGTAGCTTTAGGCAAGATTCTGAGTAAGCAATCTAAAATGGGTGAAGCCAGGGCTGTTTATGAAAAGGGATGCCAGGCTACACAGGGAGAAAACCCGTACATTTGGCAGGTTAGTATACCTGTTATTCTAGCCTTTCTCAATCCAATTTCATCATTGGTATCCGCTTTCTGTTATAACCCAAGCTTATTTCGTTGACTAATGCTGTCCAATAAGTTAAAAGAATTTAGCAAGCTTTCAGAGCCTAACTATATTTATTACTTCGTGTATGAGGCAAAAAAGCAGTTCAACCGGGTAAAAACTAACAAGACAAGATTAGTTTGCTAGTGTTATCCTAATATCCTACCCAAAGTAGATTAATTGATACTTCAAGTGATCAATTTGGCATTTTGTTTTTTAAGGATATTGTCTTCATTTGAATTATCAATCCCTTAGTCCAATGTGCCAAGAGCTATGGGGTGAAAAATAACAAGGACACGTTAATTTCTCTTCATTGGTCACTCGCTTTAAGTTTTACATCTGCACAATTTGGAAGACATAATTAGTGGACTTCCAGCATCAGGTTCTCTTCTTCTTTTCCATTTCTAGGGTCGGAACTTCTTTAGGTGGGGGAAAGATTGGAGAGGTGGAGGAGGGTGGTTGAGACCTGCTCTGGCCTTGTCACTTCCCTTACAGTATTTGAATTGAAGGTTTAGGTAAATGAAAATCCTCATATATATTTAGCTGGATGGACAACAGCGATTTCCAGATATCTACTGCATGTAAATTATTTTTGTGCAAAGGAGGATGGCTAACCAACAGCATGCTTTGCCATTTTTTATTGTATAGATCAGAAAATTAACTCAGACCTGTTTCCTTGCACTAGTGCTGGGCTGTTCTGGAAAATAAGATGGGTAATATAAGGAGGGCTAGAGAATTGTTTGACGCTGCTACAGTTGCTGATAAGAGGCATATTGCTGCCTGGCATGGGTGGGCAGTCTTGGAGCTGAAACAGGGCAACATTAAGAAGGCAAGGAATCTTCTTGGCAAAGGTCTGAAGTTTTGTGGTGGAAATGAGTACATATACCAAACGCTTGCATTGCTTGAAGCTAAAGCGAGGAGATATGAACAGGCCCGCTATCTATTCAGGCAGGCAACTAAGCGTAATCCAAAAAGCTGTGCCAGTTGGCTCGTAAGTATTTATCTTCAAAAGAGATTCTGTTACACAGCTTACTTGCGTTGCGACGGCATTTACTGATTCTTTTCTTTTTCCTTGCGATTGGTCACAAGGTGAAAACTTTTAATTGTACTGATGTCTCTTTGGATAGGCATGGGCTCAACTGGAGGCACAGCAGGAAAACAACCCTGCAGCAAGGCAGCTTTTTGAGGTTGAGTGTTTTGCAACTTCGATTTCTGATTACTAATTCAATTATTGTCCATATTTTGGAAACAAAGATAATAAACATAAAATTTCGTCTCGGTTTCTTCAGTTAGTTAGATGTTTAGTTTTCTTGTTGATTTGCATTCATGATGACCTTTTCTTTTCCTCATGCAGGCAGCGGTGCAGGCTAGTCCTAAGAATAGGTTTGCTTGGCATGTCTGGGGAGTCTTTGAATCAAATTTGGGAAATATAGACAAAGGAAGGAAACTTCTGAAGATAGGACACACTGTAAATCCAAGAGATCCAGTTCTTCTTCAATCCCTTGCTTTGTTGGAATACAGATACTCCAATGCAAATCTTGCTAGGATGTTGTTCAGGAAGGCATCTAAACTGGATCCGAGGCACCAACCAGTTTGGATTGTAGGACTTTATTCTCACTGTTGTATGTAGATTTATGCTCATTTATTCAAGTACATCCACAGAGATTGACATGCCAACTTTTTTTCCATTAAGGCTTGGGGATGGATGGAGTGGAAAGAAGGAAACATCTCTACAGCTAGGGACTTGTACCAGAGAGCCCTCTCAATTGATTCTACTACTGAAAGTGCTGCCCGTTGCCTTCAGGTAAGGAGGATGGTATTAAATCTAGTTCCCATTTAGTTGTCCAAGACCCCCTCCTTTAGATAAAAAGTACATCTAGATGAAGGCAGGCAACACAAATTGAGTGCCTCCTCGATCCTAAGGAATCATATAATTGAATATGGTGATAATATGATCTTCCTTATGCCTCAGTAAGTTTTCTTAAGCTGTTGAAAATTGGAAACAATCACCAAGCAAAATGACCTTTCTTTGGACCATGATCTAATTGCTGTGCCATTCTTAAATGCCGGTCTGCTAGAGAACACTTTTATCTCCCTGAAACAACCAAAAAATCCACCGGATACCAACAGTATAGCTGGAAAATAATAAGATCTTGCAATGTAGCAGCCCACCTCTTACAAAGTGGGACTCCAGTTTGTCTTGGCTCAAGTTTCTATTGTATCCGTCTGGACTAAAAGTACTAATTGCCAAAACTGAAATGTCGACCATTGAATTATGGTTTATATAATAGGCTTGGGGTGTTTTGGAGCAAAGAATTGGCAATTTGTCAGCAGCTCGAAGACTATTTAGATCTTCATTGAACATAAATTCTCAGAGCTATGTAACCTGGATGACTTGGGCATCCCTGGAAGAAAACCAAGGGAATTCTGTACGTGCGGAGGAAATCCGTAATTTATACTTTCAGCAGGTAAACAGAATAAAACTTCGTGGACCTCTAAGCATTGAGTACTCGAATGAATTAATGTATCATAATAAAACATTCAATTTGGTGCAGCGTACTGAAGTTGTTGATGATGCTTCATGGGCTATGGGTTTCTTAGATATCATCGACCCTGCAATTGACAGCATAAAGAAACTTCTAAATTTGGGTCAGAATCCATACAAGAAAGCAGTAAATCCACTCACAGGGTCACCAGGAGCTGAAAATGGAGACAGTGGAGAAGAATCAGCAGGGCGATCCTCTGATTATGTCAAAGGTACCAGAAGTGAAGAGGAGTTTGATCTAGATAAGTTTGTTCGCGAAAAATTATCTTTGGATCCCTCAGAGCTGGAAGTTCAGTTAGGAACACTAGAAAAAGTTACTGCCGTCAGTATAAAATCTCCAAGGAAGGTGTCACTGCTGCAGAGAACGGCTGCTAGACCATCACCAGACCCCTGATTCATGTCGATACATATATATGTTGATTGGCCTGCCCTTATTTATTATTATTTTACTAATGTAGTTCAACTGAGAAATCATACACAAAATTGGATCATCACAGGTTATCAACAGTGATTTCTGATTTATAGAATTTAGTAGTTCAGACATTTTACACAGACTATAGCGAGATTGGATAATCACTGTCCTCTCTTTCATGGACACGGGTTGGAGGTGGATATGCATGTGTGTTATATGCAAGATTAAGGCCTTCTGTTTGTATGGTTGTCTAACTGAGCTTGTTTGTGAAACATATTGATCCTCTTGTCGTTGGGGAAGCTGTATGAGATATAATTAGAGTATAAGATATAGCACTTTATCCTAGGAACTAAATTTAAGAATGCGAAGATGGAGTACACGACAGATCCGATCCATTCAATTGTAAACTCCACGTCTGAATATACGCACCCTCCCTGTGTTAAATTTGTACACAAAATTATCACCCTACTAAAAAATATTAATTAAAAAAGGTGGGAGCACCCAAAGATGCTTGTACAAAACTAAGATATAAATGAGAGAATAAGACTGACATAGCACTTTACCCTAGGAACTAAAATTAAGAATGGGGAAATAGAATACATGACATATCCACTTATCCATTCAATTGTAAACGCCTGGTTTGAAGATTTTACACATACTGTGTTAATTTTGTACACAAAAATTATCCTAAATATTTGTTAAAAAAAAATTAGTTTCAATGTTTTGAAAGTTTTGGGCCACGAATATATAAAGTAGATTCTGTTTCTGGATTTTAAAAAGGGAAAATCGTCCAAAACGTCCCTCACATTTTGTAAAATGACTTTTTTCGTCCCTCACTTTTAAAAGTGTAATTTTATGTCCCTTACATATTCACATCGGTCAAATTTAGTCCCTAACTAGGTTTCCGATCATTTTTTGGCCGGAATCCATCACGTGCAAGGCACGTGATCATTTTTGAAGGGTAAATTTGTCAAATTATATTTTACATAATCTAATCTATAGTCCTCCACATTTTATGAAACAAATTTTTTCGTCCCTCACATTTTATAAAATGATTTTTTCATCCCTCACACTTCACAAAATGAATTTCTCAATCCCTCACATTTCAAAAAATGAATATTTCCATCCCTCACTAATTATGTGTGTGAGGGAAACCCTAAAAAAAAATATATATGTGTGTGAATACATTTTGTTTAAACACATGTATATGTCTATTTGATTTTGCTTAATAATACGAATAACATAAATATATGTATGTGTCTATTTGATTTCACTTAACAATACGAATACCATATATTATACGTGATCATTTGATTTCATCTGGTATTAGCTAGTAAAAAATCTTGCATTCATTGTCAAGTTGGTCAATAAAACTATTTTCGGTCAAAATACAATAAGAATATGCAAATTAAGGTTCTATTGGTAAATATTAGTCATGATCATACAAAAAGATAAAATAGCCCACAAGTTGGGTCTAATTACATACATGTGTTTATACTATTATTATTAAGCAAAACCAAATAAACATATACATGTGTTTAAAAAAAATGTATTCACACACATAATTAGTGAGAAATGAAAAATTCATTTTTTGAAATGTGATGGATGGAGAAACTCATTTTGTGAAATGTGAGGGATGAAAAAAATCATTTTATAAAATGTGAGGGACGAAAAAATTTATTTAATAAAATGTGAAGGACTATAGATCAGATTATATAAAATATAATTTGACAAATTTACCCTTAAAAAATGATCACGTGCCTTGCACATGATGGATTCTGGCCAAAAAATGATCGGAAACCTAGTTAGGGACTAAATTTGACCGATGTGAATATGTAAGGGACATAAAATTACACTTTTAAAAGTAAGGGACGAAAAAAGTTATTTTATAAAATGTGAGAGACTTTTTGGACGATTTTCCCTTTTAAAAATAATAAAGCACGAAACAGTTTTAGAAGGGCTCTTCTGACTATTGGACTAAGGCCCAATGATTGTAAAGTAAACTCCGTTGGTTTTTCATAACGTCTGTTGGACACTTTTATGTTAGTACGGGAACTTATTGGGTTTACGAATTGGAGGGGCATTGTTGTAAAATCAAGCTGGTGTGGTGGTCTCTTAGGTTTCCCGCATCCTTCTCTGTTCACAATTCTTCGCCTGCCGCTACTTTCGGTTAAAAAGAAACCTTCCTTGCATTTACTGGCTTGGTTGCATTTTCTGGCTTGCTGCGTGCTTGCGAAGCCCTAATCCTCTCTGATATTGTTCTCCTTTGCCTTTTTACCTTACAGGTTCGACAATGCGTGGTTTTTAGCTGAAATTTTTGTGTGTGAGTGTGCGTGTGTGTGTTTTTGGACTGATTGTGGATATCTCGCCTGAATCGTGTTTCTCTGTTTAATTTCTGTTCGTTCTCTCTTTCTTTGGCAACCTATTTGCTGAGACGGGCCTTTTAAAAAAAAAAAAATTGCTGAGATGTGCTCTTTGTAGGGTTGTCTTCAATTTGGTTGGTTTTGTGGCTTAGATTTTCCCTTTTTTTTTTCTCGAATATCTAATGCTGTACAACGGCTTTTGATTTTTTTTTTTTTTTTTGTGTTTTTGTTTTTATTTTCTTACTTCAGATAGTTTTCTTGCTGATACTTTTATCTTGTTGATTGCTCCCTCTATAGGTGACGTGCTGCAATGGCCGATTTTGTTCCACTAAGTATGTTCTTTATTTCTACCACAATCGTTATCCATCTTAAACTGCCACACTACAGTTCAATATAGTCACGTCTGTTTTTAGTCCTTTACCAAATTAGGCTGGTTATGTTTCTCTTTTTATTTTCTTTTTTACCCTCCCTTGTGTTGCAGGTACTCGTTTGGGACCTATTGGTACACTGGCGCTCTGCTATACTGCTGCCATCTTCTTGAACGCTGGGGAGAAACTTGTGACAATGAAGTGGAAGGAGTGGAAGGAAGCCAAAAGGCAAGGAAAAGCTGTTTTTAAATATACATGAGTGCATTTTGTGCTTTATATCTCCTTTTTCCCTGCCTTTATGGTGATTAGATTCTTACAATTGGAAAAATATGTTTTTCAGGGCCAGCAATGATGCTGCTGGACGGAGAGCTTAGAGGGAAAGTTGGTCTGCGTTGATCAATTTAGCACGCTGAGCGTGTTCCCTTCTTTGGCTTAGCTGTTTGATACTGATTTTAAGCATTATGTTGTTATAAATATGAGCAGTGGTGCTCTCTGTGTTTAACATTAGTAGTGTTTGCACATGGATTGAAGACTGAAAGTGTCTGGTGTTGATACAAGTGTATTTCATGCTATTCCTGTGACGTCTAACTAACTTAAAGTTGATAAAAACAAGCAGTGGCAATGATTTTGTCTGTCGTTGATTTGGGTGGCAATTGCAATGAGAGGTGTGTTTCTATTTTTTTTTTTTTTTTGTCTTTGAGGGTTTGGTTTTGTTCAAGTTTCCGTCTGAAACAAAACTCTGTATGCATACCATTTCAAAATCCATTTCTTGTTCTTGGCTCGCTTTCTGGGGCAAGAAAATGGATTTTGCAATATGGCTTTGGGTTTTCTGAAGTGTTCATCTGAAACTGTGTATGCATGCAATTGGGTTTTCAAGTTGTTAGCTGAGGTGAAATGGCGTCCTGTTCTTCAGGTCAGGGCAGGAAGTGGATATTTTATTTACGTTTTTCAGGTCAGGTTGAATGTGTTACATGCTGTAATGTGGGTGACCCTTTCTCATCTCTACCTATTGCATGGAATGTGCTAATCTTATAATAAAGTTTATGAAGTTGGCTAATGGGATCTCATATGACGCTGGCAACATCGATAACTTGCCATCCAATCTGCGTTTTGTATTTTAATGATGATGTGCTCTAAAGATGCAAGAAGGCAACGTATGCATTTTGTTTCATTGGCCAAATAGAAGGATAGTCACGTGAAATTCTACGACACGATTACTCTAATAATACCTGCTAACATTCCAACGATCAAGCTAAACTTCTTAATTGGTAATTTGAGAGCCTGGCTTTTTTTTTTGGTGGTTCTCTTTTAAGTTAACCAACGCATCTGAACAACTTATTGAATTCCTGGTATTGTTTCTGAGATATTTAAGGCTAAATTTTATTTGCAGGTGAATTTTATTAGACTGTTCTTTTTTTTTTTTTTTTTATCGAAATGATAGACTTACATTTATTCTATGCTACGGAGAGGAGAGGGGTACCTGAAGAGGTCAAATAAAATCCCCAAGGAAGGTATCACTGCTGCAGAGAACGGCTGCTAGACCATCACCCAAGCCCTGATTCATGTCCATACATATATGTTTATTGGCCTGCCCTTATTATTATTATTTTTACTAATGTAGTTCAACTGAGAAATCATACACAAAATTGGATCATCACTGGTTATCAACACTGATTTATGATGAATTAAGCAGCATTGTCACATAAAGATTGATTGCTTTTCCAGCCAAAGGGGGAAGCTATTCTGGTAGAAGACAGCATTTGTGAACGGCAAGCATCTGTAGATGTCAGGCATTCTGTTGATCGAGACTGTGATGTTATAATACAGGTAGCTTGTTATTACTCTACTTCTGCAAACTATACTGGCTTATTCTGTTGCTCACTGTATTTGGTGCTACAGATTCATGTGCAGGATATGGAAGATCTCTCGAGCTTTGGGAACGTGGCACTTGATCAAGGGAGTAGCCATGTAGCTGAAGCTTCCCATGAAGGAGAATCTGGAGATATTGGTGTAAATGTGTAATGAATGAAGATATGGTTTGTTTTAATAGTGCCAGTAAAGATGACCTACCCATTTTGAAGGGACCCCCAGAAGAAAAATGGATATCAATTCCTGAAAGGTTTGCAAAGTGCATATAATTGCAAGAAAGCATTCTAGCTGAACACTTTCCATCTTTTGTACGCTACAATAGCTTACTTTTTTTTTGTGAAGGATATTGATGGGGAATATCTCTGCTCTTGCATGTTGCTGGTTTCTGGACAGAATATTAGTTTTATAATCTTCTTACTTTAGTTTGTTAACTAAATTACAAGCTAATTAAGTGTTCCTATCGATCAGGTGCTCCAATGATACATCTACATGTGCTGGTAATCCTGTATATAGGGATTCAGACAATTGTGGGAGTCTTCAGGTTTCTGATACACACGAACGCGACCATGAAGAGTTGGCAGACAGTGATTCAGATGGAACTGCTGAAGATAGATCTTCTGATGACTTGAAGAAATATATTGGTAGTGTCACATCCAATACTGCATCAACTGTAAGGGAATCAGAATCATCCCATGGGCTTGAGACTCGTGGCACTAGTTTCTCTCCTTCTCCCAGTCATGACATAAAATCCAGATGTGGTGCTTATCCTGAGCCAGATAAAATTTATGACCATTTTAAAAGGGTATCACCAAACTCAGAGTCTGAGGCTGTCACATTTGATTGTAATTCCTCAAAGGACTTCAGAAGCCATAGCATCAAGATGAAGTCTGGTGCTTATGAATATTTTTCAAGAGGCAGAAATCCCATCCACAGAAAGCTCAAATTTCCTGAGAGGAAATCAACTAGGATATCTAAATTCAAGTCTCACCTCGAGTATGAGGATGCTTTCTATTTGTCTAATCCAAAGAAGTTGCATGACGTATGTCATTCAACATCTGCATGTGGCAATCAGAGAAATAGGCATCATAGTTTTGATTTTTCTGAAAGGCAAGATTTCTCATGTTATGAGGGCTTAGAATATCTTATCAGCTATAGAGGAAAAAGATTATATGATTATCAGTCCAGTGGTGCTTATTCTCAAAATTCTCATCGAAGAGGTTGCCAAGTTTCTAGATATGAGAGAGAGCAGTGTTACAACTTACAATCAGACTGTAAGTGGAAAACGCCATTTTACTGAACAAAGAATACCGAGGTTTAGCGGTGACACAAGGGAGAAGGATTTGGATCACTATGATGGGGAAGACTCTGTTTCTGGACTGGAATCCCTTGATTTCCATGGGCCAGGAGAGCCCATTTATGAAAAATCACAATTTTTAGACTGTGGAAACCATGCTCGGTGGAAATGGAAATCAGAAGCGCTGAATTTTAGAAGGAAATTGAAAATTGTAACTTTATTTCTGAACGTAAATATAGCAATAACATGACTCGAGAAAATTTTAGATCTATTCAGTGTAGGGAAGGAGATATTGTGCAACATAAATATGATAGACAGTTGCAATATGGCAGAGGAAAAGTTAGAGGCCCTTTAAGAGGCAAAAGGAGATTTGACAGTCCCCTTAGTGGCTGTGAAACTATTCAGTGTAGATTGTGTTTTATTTTCTCAATTTTATCTGTTTACATCATCATTACAATTTTCAATACATCTTTTTATCTTCTCAATTACCTTTTTATCTCATACACATCACATCACAAAAAGTGCTACAGTAAAAATATTTCAAATAAAACACAATCCAAACAAACCCGCAAGATGAGAAACCACAAACTGTTGGCAGGGTAAGGGCGCCAGGTGCGCCTTATTCAAGAATTTATGTATCTGAAAGATGCAGTAAACAAGGGAAACATAATTGTGTAGGGAGGTACAGTGGTGGTACCAAATTTGGTTTTTCTGATGGTATGTTTGACAATGATGAGAATATAAAAAATGCTGATGATCAAGATGATTTTGCTGGAAGAAGACATTATGGACAATCTGAAGTATTGGAGTGGAGGGAAGAGGAATGCAATTCTTGGTTGACAATATTAGAGGGTTTTCTTCCAAATCCTTTGGTTGACAATATTTGTGTTTTCAAAGCTGATTCTGTTGCATTCTACTGATGCACATTATGCACAAAAAACCTAAGGCACATATGAGATATAAAACATGTTTTGTAGTATAAAGAACAGTAACTTTCCATGGAAATCATCAATGGGCAAGTTTCTTTTCTTTAGGAAATTTAGAACTATCTTTATAGGTTATATTAACATGTCCAATTTTTTTATTTTGGATAATGATCTGTATCTTGGAGCTTGCACATCTTGTAAATTTTAAAAAGCTACCCTCTGGCTTGTAGATACTTAGGCAGTCAATGTCAACGTGAAAAGGCTGATGCCCTTGTTTGGCCAGAGTGCCAGACTTAGAGCCACCTTAGCTGAGTTCTGCTTAGCCAACTTGTGCCTTGTCGAATAAAGTTTCCAGTTAGGATACTTAGTACATATGATCAATTGCTTTTCTGGTTTAAAGAGCCTATGGACCAAGCTATGCCGATAAGTTTGTTGAGGTGTGGCTTATTATGAGGTTTAGCATAAGATTAGTGAGAATTGGTTGGATGAACAGAAAGAAACTCGTCTATGTTAATGGTACATGACTTGAATTTTGCTGCTACATTGAACTGTTTGTTTATTTTCACTGGATTGTTGAGTTGGGACTTTACATGGTTGGAAGGTAGTATTAAAAACAATACTCTTGCTTGACTGTGCATCAAGATTGTAAACTACTTACTTCTGTCTCCACAGGAGCAATACATTTGGTTTAATTCTTGATGGCCATTTTTTAGCATATAGAATATAGGATACAGACTAATTTGTTTATATTATTTGCAATGGTCGTTACTTCACCACCATCTGAATGCATGGTGACAAGAGGAGCATCATTTTTCTTCTCTAAGCCCTTTGGCTTTGTTTTCTGATCGATTCAGTCTACCTATGCCACAGTAAGAACTTGTGGTAGAAAGTAGTTGTCAATGGAGCCAATATGATTGTTTCCCCCATTAGCTGCTAAATGACCTACGACATATTGTTTTCCCGCTGTTATGGTACCTGTAAACATTTTGATTTGTTTATTATTTGAGTTGATGGACATCTAAACTTTTTGTTTAAATTTTCATTCTGGAAGATTTTTCAGGATGATGCCGTTTCCTCCCAACTCCACCCAACCGGCCCCCACCCAACCCACAAAAAAAAAAATTATTGTACTTCCATCAAATTTCTCTCCCTGAAGCTTTACTTGGTGGGTGTTGTGGTTGCTTACATGCATGTTATCATATATACACAAGCATGACATTGTGGCACTGCATTTTGTTTGGTAAATCACTGTTGAATGCTTGGTGTATTTGTAACTTTTACTAGTACCTGGATCTGATTGTGGTGCGTATGTTGTTTTGGAGATTGCACATGAATTATACAGGATCAGGTCACAAATTCTGGTTGTGGCTTTTGCTGCATCGCAGAGGGTATGCACAATCTTCCTGTGTTCCGGGTTGTCTTCCTTGCATGTGCTATATGCTTGGTAACTGAAAAGTAGTTGTCCTGGAACTTACACGATGAATTTGCATGTATAATTTGCGTTACCTGAGTTCTAATATTCATTAGGGCAATTTTACATGGCTAGTAGGTTAATGGACGCCAGACATGGTCTCTTTCCTCCGAGCTTTATGGTTGGAGCCTTATTCTGATCAGTATTGGTGTTTACTTTTCCAGCTTGTCTTGCATCTTCCGAAACCACCTTTTGCTTCTTTTACAGGAGGTCCTTTGTACTTATGCGGTGGCTCCGCTTATTTCTCTTTTCTTTCTTTTCCCTTTTGTGTCGTATATGCTTATTCATGCACTGCTCTGACAATTTTGTTGGTCTGTCTACACTAAGAATGTGGGACATCCTTATATTGACATTTCCTGATGGCAATGCACTCTGCAGTCCTCTAGGTGCTCCGAGGCTGGAAGTTCAATGTGCTTTGATAGATACGAGTACTTCAAGCGCAATGAAGATTCAGAGCAGCGAACTTTCAAGGGCTTAAATGGTTCCCGTCTAGAGAAGGTTGCTCGAGCTGACAATACAAAAGCCGGTACCTTCCTGGTGGATGCAAATTGGCGCAACAAGTTTCCTAATGGCAAGCGGAACGATTCTCCAGATATTGAAGAAGGTCAGATAGTTACTGAAGGTTTGATTGAGAAACCTAAGGAAAGGATTAGTGCATCCAGAGATAAAACAAACATCACAGGCACAAAGGGCATTTCCAGGGAAAATCCTAGGATATTGGAGATAATTGCCAAAATGGAAAAACGACGAGAGCGGTTCAAGGAACCGATTTCTTTGAAAACAGTCTCAGAGAAAAATGGCAAGCCATTTAGTGCTGATGGTGCTGAAACTGTTGAAACAAAGCAGCTACCTAGACCAGCACGGAAAAGGAAATGGGCTGGGAGTTAGGGAAGTCTTAACAAGCTTCCCAACAAAGAATACATTATTAGATCTTCAGGTTTTCTTGATTAGTTTAAAAAGTTATTATACAAACAAAGCCATGTTTGATGGTCAATAATTATTGCGATTACTGAAATATAAAGCACGTTGAAGAAAGTTTATAATTGTTTTCTAGCATTCGGAGTAAGAGTTGATAAATTTTATCATATAATAGGGTAGCAATAGCCATGGTGGGTTGCGGATGGCGCAGGTTTCTCGTATTGGGTGGCGGGCAGTGGGAGGGGGAAAGTAGGTATTATGGAAAAACAGCTTGGTTGGAACAAACACATTTTTTCAAAATATAAATTGTGGTAAGTTATAGTAAAATTTTAAATTTTAGACATTTATTCAAAGCAATAAATAAGGTTGATTATTTGAAATGCTTATTGTAACATTTTTACGATATGATGTATGTGGAATACAAGGGTGATTTTTTATGAGAGGATGCGTATGAGATAAAAAGGTGATTGGAAAGATAAAAGATGTGTTTGTAATGCAAGTAAATAAAATATTTTTGTAAATAATTTCTATCCAAACACATAAATTCTGTAATCTTTACTCTGGTAGTTTCTGGGAGCTTGTTTTTAAGTATTAATTTCTGAAACTCAGCCAGATGTGGTATGGACTACAATTTCTTCGTTAGTTAGTGGTGTTTTTTCTTGCTCTAAAATTTTGAAGCATTCCACGTAATGTATTAGCGGTCAAGCAGGCTAAATAATAGTTTTCCTGAATTAATTTTGTCTTGAATATTGTTCCCTTATCTTTAGAATTATTCCCACCTCGAATCAGGTTCATTATTATCACGGTAATTGTTGCGAAAAGTTTAAAGGTGAATGTCATGCTCTTTCAGACCCAAAGGAAGGGGTGTTCATGCGATAGCTATTCTTGCCTATGGACCAAACGAACTTATGATGACGCAAGTCAAGTTTTGTAATGTATAATTCCAAAAAATAAAAAATAAGACGCCAATTTTGTGAGTCCGGATAAGACTACTATTGGTAGGAAAGAGATTATATCCTTACATATACATAAGAAGCACTTTGTCTTTCTACAGTGGTGCTTTTTTCAATCGCAACTCTGCTTCCACGGCTTGTACTTTCGGCTGCTGCTCTTTGCTTCAAACTCTTGTACATTCATTGAACTGGGCAATCAGCACGGACGAATTTGGATTGTTTTTTGTTCTGACGCTTTCAAGAAGCACTTTGTCTCTTTGCTTCAAAACTCTTGTACATTTATTGAAATGGGCATTCATCACGCGCGAAATAAGTTTCATTTTCATATGTCTGAATACTTCTTAAAAATATATTCTATCACAAATTTTTGAAAACACTGTGAAAAATAACTTATTTAAATGGGATTCATATATCTCTTTATATAGATTTGTATATATTAATAAGTACATGGATAATTACAATTATCGATCACAATTATCTAAAAATTCGTTTGATTTTTTTTTTAATTTTAAAAAAATATTTGTAAACGTATTTATGTCTGAATACTTCTTAAAAATATTCTATCAAAAATTTTTGAAAACACTGCCAAAAATAACTGATTCAAATGGGATTCATATATATTTTTATCTGTATATCAATACAATAAGTACATGGATAATTACAATTATACATTGCAATTATCTAAAAATTAGTTTCCATTTTTTTAAGTTTTAAAAAAATATTTGTAAACATATTCTACAAACTATTTTATTTTCAATACTTTCTAAAAACATTCTTATAATTTTTTTCAAAAACACTCTTAAAAGTAATTATTATTATTTTAGATTGAATTTATGTATACGTTTATATATTTGTGTATGTGAATAATAATCAATATATATATAATATAAGTATATGAATAATAATCTTTAATCAATATAATAAGTATATAGTAGATGCATGTAAATCAAATATAAGTACATAGATAAGTGTGATTGTAGATAAGTCCCACTTTTATATATGTTAAAAATGTACAAACACGTGTGTATGAAGAAGTACAACTTATGCAAATACATAGATAATTGTGATCTCACAGAAATAGATATGCATGATTTGAACTCAAATACTTTTTCAATTTTACGATGCAAACCCTGATATCTAGCTGCTTAATATCTATGCTATGAATCTGAAAAAGGACAGAAGGGACTTTTTATTATGACCTGATGCTAATCTTTACTCAGCTGTCGACCACTGCATTTTCTTCTGTACCAAATATACACATGGTCTTCATGCAACGTCTTTTATATGCTCTGCTTTCCAGATTGTATGAGAATCTCTTTACCAATTCTCTTCAACTAAATACCTCAAACACCAGGTACTGCAATGTTAGTTGTTTCACAAATTTTTTTTTAGTATCTTCTGATATCATTCTGATGTTTTGTTCTACTCATTTCCTTATTGATAGATAAAAAGATCTATGTTTAGTGACTTCAGATTTTTTTTTTAGCTTGCGACAGGTCTGCTTCAGAACTCTGTGCCTTGACTACCGATGGAGGTATTCCTTCACTAGCTCCTTTAACATACTCTTAAGTTTATTCAGTTTATTCAAAGTATTTTGCAACCACTTTTGTAGTTTCTGCTCTGGTATGGTTTACTTATTTCATGCAACAAACTGTGCTCTCTTCCTTGCATGCTTATATGGACAATAAAAATCAGTTGCATTAACTAACAAGCATCATGAATTCCTCTGAGTTATATGCACAAAACGATGATCTCAAAATTCGTGAGAAAAAAAATGAGAGGAATAAAAAAAACAGAGAAAAATTTGCTGGTCTTTCTGTCGAACAAAAGGAAGCTCATCGAAGAAAAAATAGAGAAGCGTATCACAGAAGAAAGATGAGCAAACTGTTGTCCAAGACGCTTGATCCACAATCTGTACAACCTACCAAACAGTGCAACATCAAACCATTTCTCAGACCATCCAGTACCAACAATGATAATAATGGTACGTATATACTCCAGGACAAAGCTTACAAACATTTGTAGTTTGTAGTTTTTGTGACTAAAAATATGAAACCATGGAAATATTTATTACTATACACAGGAGTGCTGATGCCACAGTTAATTCAGCAGCATCTTCATGACACAGGTATGTATTTTGAGCTTTAGCCACCTATTTTTCTCATATTATTGCATTCCTATTCATTTTTTATCTCCTAAACATTCCATTTCTGTTGTTATACTTGTATTGACGTTTAAAGCATCAAAAATTGCAGTTGGAAAATATAATAAAAGTACGCTTCCTCGAACATCTGATAGAAATGTCACTGGAGCTCTTTCTTCTAACCTTCAATTACCTGGCTCCAAGAATCAGACTAACACTGGTAAACTTCAACAAAATACCCCTCTGCATCAATATCACAGTAACAATGTTTTCCATATTTTCTATTTTTTTCCTTACTCTTAGCTTTACAAATGCATCATACTGGTTTCTCCACACTTAAGCTTGAAAATATCCTGTTTCTCTCCCACATGATACACATACAAATTGTTATTTGCATTTACAAATTGTTCTTGATACCCAAAACTATTATAATAATATATTTCTTGTTTTTTAATATGATCATCCATTTACTTTTTTCTATGCCACAGATAATCGATTCTGTGTATCCTACCCTGGATCAAAGCTCAAAAGTAGTCTCTTCTGCTTTTCTACTTATGAAGAAGGTATTCATTTCTATCATTTTCATGTAAATATAATTGGTTCTATAACAATTCTTATTTCAGCTACATAACTGTGCTTTTCTCAATTTTCTAAAACCTAGGTAATTCTTCAGCCACCAACCATAAGCATATATGCTCAGATAGTGCTCCACCGCATGACAAAGGTCTGAAACTACTGCAAATAACTTGTTGTTTAATTCTTTCAAATTACTTTCAGCACAAAAATATACTGTTCAATATATGATGCTTTACCATGTTCATCTCACTCTTCCACTATCATTTATTTACATTGCGTCGACAGCTGAATCTTTCATGTGTATGAATTGCTTCAAATTTCTTCCCCAAAACATAGAAGATGCTCCAAGTACTCAGCACTGCTACAACTTTAGATCTACAAGATTCTACTGATCCGTATTCAACTTCTACATACATTTCTTTTCTTTATAATACCATTGATTGCACAACTTTGGCTTTCTAGAATTGTTAGCATTTGCAACAGAATATCAAATGAGCCAACAATGCTTAAAATCTATTGCTAAAACACATAAAGATACAGATACAACCTCAGTTATTAATTTTCATTATCTAATGAGCATTAGATTAAACCTCTGTATATTAGAGTTAATTACGTTCTGTTAATATCCACACAGGCAACAAACGTTCAAGGTCAAGAAAAACTCAGAAATCTCACACCAGAGGTACAAAAACAAAAACTCTTATGAATGTAACATGATATAGATTCAAAACTTTTTTGTCATTCTTTTTTTTGTATTCAACAATTACTATCACATTCATTGTACTGTAGGTGAAAAAGTTCCAGATGGAATTGAAGCACTGAAATGCATCAGCAGTGAACCAGACATACTGGCTCCCAAACCAGATTGCAGCTATTGCGAAGCAAAAAAACTTTATTCTGAAACACCAAATTTCTGCTGTTCTGCTGGTCAGATAGTTCTCCAAGAGAACAAACTTCAAGATATTCTCATAGAACTATATACTGGTCATTCTGCTGAAGCTCTTTCTTTCAGAACATATGTCAGAACATATAATAATATGTTTGCCTTCACCTCTTTCGGAGTACATTATGACAGATCCCTATGCAGAAGAACTAATGGTATCTACACATTCAAAGTCCAGGGACAAACCTATCACTTCATCAAGGATCTTATTCCACATGAGTGCAGGACTGTTTATTTGCAGCTATATTTTCATGATACAGAGCATGAGTTAGAAAACAGACTGGCTACATCAGAGAACCTAACAGAAAGTGCAGTGAAAAAAATTATGCATGTCATGGAATCGAATCCATATGCCTCTTTTCTCCGAAGCTTAAAAAATGTTCCGAATCTCGACTCATATCAAATCGTCTTAAAGTCTCATTCAGAAAATGACCAGAGAGTTTGGAATCAACCAACTGCATCTCAAATTGCAGCCTTGTGGGTAGAGGGCCAAGAATCTGGAGAAGGATACAAAAGGCATATCCAAATCTATACTAAAGAAGGCAAGGATCATCTGGTGCACTACTATTATGGATGCTATGATCCATTGCAGTATCCGCTGCTGTTTCCATTTGGAGAGACAGGATGGCATCCTGGTATAAAAAGAACAGCACCACATAATCCAAACAAAAGGAAAAGATACAATAGAACAGCCAACTGCACTCCTGCTTCTACTGATTGCAAATCTGCAGAAGAACTAATAGCAGCTGAACACCAAGGTATAGCAAAAATTATAGTCAATAATTATATTCCTCAGTATACAGTTACTATATCATTAGATTGATATTGAATAACATGTTCTACAGCTTCTCACAATCCTGAAAACAATAAAGAGTTTGTATCTATGCGTGAGTATTACGCATACAAGTTGCAGATGCGGGAAAAATACACTCCAGGCATACTCAATACCGGCCGACTACTTCAACAATATGTCATCGATATGTACATCAAGATAGAATCTCAGAGACTTGATTATTACAGAAGCCGACAACAGTTAATAAGAAGAGAGGAACTTCAAGGCATAATGGACAGTGTCATGTCAGGACATTGCCAAGGATCCAAAATAGGTCAGCGAGTTATTCTTCCAGCATCATTCATAGGTGGTCCTCGCGACATGAGAAGAAGATATGTTGATGCTATGGCTCTCGTGCAAAAATTCGGCAAACCAGATTTATTTATCACTATGACATGCAATCCTTCATGGCCTGAGGTGAAAAAACACATGCTACCTACTGATGAAGGTCATAACAGACCAGACTTACTCGCTCGAGTTTTCCATGCTAAGCTTGATCTTTTGAAGGACCAACTCTTCAAGAAACAAATATTTGGAGCAGTAGCAGCTTATACCTATGTTGTTGAGTTTCAGAAACGTGGTCTACCGCATACTCATTTCCTCATAATTTTAGAGCCAGGTTCAAAACTTTATTCCACAGAATCCTATGATAAAATCGTCAGTGCAGAAATTCCAGATATAACAGCAAATCAACATTTATTCAGAATGGTTCGAAAGCACATGATCCACGGTCCTTGCGGAGCACAAAATCCAGATAATGTTTGTATGCAAGGAAATCAGAAGAAAAGATGCAGAAATAATTACCCAAAATCATTTGCTCAGACAACCTTTCATGGAAAGAATGCGTATCCTACTTATCGAAGGAGAAATGATGGACAGAAAATAATTGTTCGTGGCCATCAGCTTGATAACAGATGGATAGTTCCACACAACAGATACTTATTGGCAAAATTTGATTGCCACATAAATGTTGAAATCTGTTCCACTGTGAAAGCTGTCAAATATATATACAAATATATATACAAGGGTCATGATAGGATTCATTTTAGAGTAAACTCAGATGCTCCTGCTCAAGACAATAATAGCTCCCAACCTCTTCCAATCGATGAAATAAAGGACTTCCAATCAGCTCGATGGGTGTGTGCAGTTGAAGCAATTTGGAGAGTGTACAGATTTAACCTCAGTGAGATCCACCCTTCTGTAATTCATCTCCAGCTCCATCTACAAAACTGTCAGTCCATGAGTTTCACACCTGATCAAGACCTACGAGATGTAATCAGCAACAAGTATACAAAAAGAACTATGTTAACTGAATTCTTTTACATGAATTCTGTGGATGAGTTAGCTCAGGATCTTAAGTGCACATACAAAGAATTCCCAGAGCACTTCGTTTGGTACCCCGAAAGAAAAAAATGGGAACCTAGAAAGCAAAAGGACTGTATTGGCAGAATTGTCACAGCAGGTATAAAAGAAGGAGAACGTTATTTTCTTCGACTACTTCTAACACATGTGAAAGGCCCCAAATCATTTGAAGACCTCAAGACAGTGAATGGAACATATGTAAACACATTCCGTGAAGCAGCAATTCTCAGAGGATACTTTGAATCAGATACATCGCAAGAAGAATGCCTCGAAGAAGCCAGTTCATATCAAATGCCATACATATTGAGAAGGCTGTTTGCAACTTTGCTGGTACACTTTCCTCCATTAAATGCTAGAAAGCTATGGAGAAATTTGAACATTGTCTATCAGAAGATTTCATGAAAATACCAGATATATCAACTGATGAAACACGATACAAGGTTCTAGAACAGATAAACAATTTTCTTGAATCTATGGGAAGAGATATTAACTCATATGCCCTGGTTCCATATCCTTTAAATTTTAATGATCTCAACAAGAGCACGAGGGACACAATAGCAGAGACAAGAATCACTGTGCTAGAGTCTGATCTGCAAAAAATTGATCTATTAAACAATGATCAGAAAATTGCCTTTGATATAATCACTCATGCAGTCTTCCAAAAGAAACATGGATGCTTTTTTGTTGATGGTCCAGGTGGAACCGGAAAAACTTTCCTTTATCGAGCATTATTAGCTGAGGCAAGATCCAAAGGATTCATTGCGCTGGCTACAGCATCATGCGGAGTAGCAGCTTCAATATTGCCCGGTGGGAGAACAGCTCACTCAAGATTTAACATACCATTAGATACAACAAAAAATAAGAATTGCAGAATCAGCAAGCAAAGTTCGTCGGCAGAACTTCTGCAAAAAGCCAGTCTTATAATTTGGGATGAAGCTCCGATGATAAATAAAGGTTCAATAGAAGCTGTTGATAGATTACTCCAAGATCTAATGGACTCAAACGCCTTATTTGGATCTAAAGTGATCGTTTTCGGAGGAGATTTTCGATAGGTATTACCAGTTGTTCCTAAAGGAACAAAATCAGAATTCATTGATGCCACCATAGTCAACTCATATATATGGCCACACCTTCATAAGCTTCAACTTACAGAAAACATGAGAGCAAGGGATGATCCAGAATTCATTGAATATTTGCTTCGTGTTGGAAATGGAACAGAGCCTACTGTCAACAACGACTGCATACAAATACCTCCATCAATGCTGATAAGATATACAAATGATGAAGATTCAATCAAACAGTTGACTACCACAGTATTCCCAGATTTGTCAATATTCTCTCATCATGATTTCTCAGCTGTAAATCGTGCTATACTCACAACAAAAAATGAGTTTGTTGATCAGATTAATCAGCAGCTCATACACGATATGCCTGGTTGCATTCAAGAATACATTAGCCGAGACAAATGTATTGAAGATTATGACCAAACAATCATGGAGGACTTCATAAATGCCCTAACACCAAATGGATTTCCACCTCACAAATTGATTCTCAAGCCAAACACTCCAATTATGCTCCTCAGAAACATTGATCCGCCCCAAGGACTATGCAATGGAACAAGGCTCATCTGCAAATCCTTAAAGTCCATTGTCATATATGCTACAATAAGTTGTGGAGAATTCACTGGCAAGGAAGTCTTCCTTCACAGAATCTGCTTCAGAATAGAAAATGATCCAGAGTCCCCAGTATCTTTTGAAAGAATACAATTTCCTATTCGACCATGCTTCGCTATGACTATCAATAAAGCTCAAGGGCAGACTCTAGATTTTGTGGGAATATATTTACGTGAACCAGTTTTTTCACACGGCCAGTTATATGTAGCAATGTCAAGAGCTAAGAACAAGAGTTCAATAAAAATTCTGATCAAACCAGCTATATTTAGCACTGGAGAAGACTCAATAACACATAATGTAGTATATAGAGAAGTATTAGATTTGGCAAATGAATAACTTTCTTATCTATTCATGCGCATATGGTTCTATAGCATACATTAAGAATTCTGTTCTCATATTTCTGCTCAGAAACTACCCATTACTTGCTCTTCTGAATTACAGGATGACAGAAAAGTGATAGGTTTTGCTGAAATCGTTCCCGGACTTCAATACTGGACAACGATAGCCCAAGTCCTTGACAAGCAGAAACCTCTACTATCAAAAGCAGGAAATCGTTATCAGAAGCTTACTCTGATTGATAACCAGGTAAACACATGAATAAATTCTGTCACAGAATTATTATATCTCACTGTACACTTTCGCATTCTAATCAAAACCAAATTTCATGTATAGGGAATTACAGTGGAAGCTATGATATACAAGTCAGATATAGAATTCTTCCGCAACCACTTCAACTTGTACAAACGTTACATGATATCCAATGCAAGAGTTGAATACACTCCGCTGGAATACCGTGCACATGAAAATCAATGCACCTGGTATATTGACAACTCTACCATTGTCCAAGCAATCGATGAAGCAAGCCCTCCAGAAATTCCCTCTGTTTTCACATTCACACCTTTCAGAAGATTCTATCAACATATTGATGACACTTCAGACATAGGTAATGCACAGGAGTTAAATTCAGCTTTATAATACTCAATACATGACTATTTAGTTTACCTCTAATAAATGACAAAAACAGATACCCTTGGCATTGTTGCACAAGTTCATCCACGAAATCACAGAGGCCCTACCCCAACCAGAGAAATTGTCATCATAGATAACAGGTAACTTGCATGATTTATCAACCAATGGCTTTGCACAGAACACAATCTTCATTTTAATCCATATACAATAATGCGACATAAATATCTAACCAACTATATTGCAGCTTCATGCCAGTCATCCTAACTTTGTGGGGTGAGCATGAAACAGATGAAGGGCAGACTATTGCAAATATCATTCAATCAATGCCACTCATTGTCGCACTTCGAGTGAAGGTCTCATCCTATCACAGTAAGTAAATCTCAAAATATTAGAACTAAATCTTTTATACAATCCATCATCTTTTCATACACATAATGCTCCAGCTCTGAATCTATCAACAAAGTTTGGCTCAAGTATTTTGGTGAACCCTCCTATACAACAAGGTGCCTCACTGAAACAATGGTAACCACTTGCTCTCATACAAACCCACCAACTATTGTCATACAAATATCTTTAAAATAGTTTAATAGCTAATCATCACCATCTGCTTATAAGGGCTGTGGAAAACAAGTCACAAATTACTGAGCTCATTGCACAAAAGGCATACTGTGATCGAGCAAAACTCCTACCACAACCCTCAGAAGATGAGCTCTGCACAATCGCAGACTTCCTAAAATTCCCAACGGTAAGATTCTACAACTCTAACGTCCATATTTCTCTACTGCTTATATCTGCCACAGAATCAAGCAGCTGATAATGTATTTTGTTCTCAGAAAAAAGCTTACTGGATTCAAGGAACTCCACGATTTCTCGACAGAAGCCAGCACTTATGGTATAATGCATGCTCAAACTGTCACAAATCATTCAGAGCAAAACCACTCTGGAAAATTGTCTGCACTTCCTGCAATAAGCAAGTGAATGTCGTTCCAAGGTAACTAACAAAACAACAATATCATAAATTATTCCACCACTCATCATTGCACTAATATCTAATCCCAATTGCAGATGCAGATTAACCATAGAGCTGGCTGACTACTCTGGAATGCTCACACTTGATCTGTATGACAATGATGCAGAGCAACTATTGCCCTTCACTCTACTTGAAATTCAAGAACTTGAAGACAAGGTTAGTATATCGCCAGCACTAAAATTTATTAACCACCAGTTATATAAGAACTGCAACACATTGTATCAACTAATACTCAAATATCAATATTACAGCACCAGCTCAACTACATTGCTATTGAACAAGCTATTGAAAACACCATTCTCACTTGCTTTGTGAAAAAAATGATGGGAAACCGTGGATCCGGGGACACAGAAAAATACACAGCCATAATAGTGCACAAAGCAAATGCTCCAGAAATCATATCAAAGATTCCTACAACCCCAGCATCGATTGCTACTTCCTCCACATGCGCTTCCTCGACTCCAGGACCATCAACTGCAGAAGCTGTCCCAAAACACTCAACTTTTGACAGTGAATTATTCACAGCTCTCAAAATTACAGAAAGTCCAACTAAGAGACAACGCACTGACGTGACTGATATGGAGCAGTAGAATGTAATATCCTTACTTAAACTTTTGATACACCTTTTGAACATCTGATCATTAGCAACCTCCAATATTGTATATAACGCTGATGCAGCTAGATAGCTAAAGATCTGAACCAGATCATTCGCTCAGCTTGCCTACGCTTTTGAATATTTTGTATATCACAAAAAACTGTAGGCTATGCTTTTTAAAGAGCAACTCTGTAAATTACATCCATGCTATGTTTATAAAATGTACTTCTATCCAGGCTACATCCCATAGCTTCACAAAATCCCCTTCTGTGCAGCCTACTATTTTTTTTTCCTCATCTCTCCCATTTAAATTCCTAAGTATGTCTTGTATATTTTTCTCCTACTGTTTTTTCATGCCGTAAGTTTATTCATAAAACCATTTGACTGCAGGAAACAACAACTGTTTATTAATTTGAACATATATTTTTTAGTTTGAGTACTGAGTTCCAACAAAGAACTTCAGAACATGAACATATGATTTCTATCAGCATCAGGAATATTTTACCCCAATTCCTTCAGTTTCTCCTTTACCCTTTTCTCTTTATTTCATGTAGTTTACTTATCCGACAAACCTTAACCTTGGAATGATCATGATAAAAACTGGTACAAAATCTACATTCTTTATTCAACTCAAATACTTGAACAGATACATAAACACACTAAAATACTTGAACAGATAACATTCCCAACATCTACAGAAAATAATAACTAAAGCCAACAAAAAAAATATACAAAACAAACAAAACATAAACACACTAAACCATAGCACTTCTAACAGCTTTCTTCTGCTCTTCAACCTCAAGCTCCATACGTTGCGCAATTATTTGAAGAAACGGAAACTCGCCAATATCTCCCAAAACTTCATCCAACACAGCAGCTCTACTAGATTACGATAAAATTTCTTAAACAAATCATATATCTCATTCCGCAGTAAAATATTATTCGCTGAAGCTCTATCAGAACCAGCCAAAGAAGCATTCTGTCCATCACATCCACCCAAACTCCCTACAACACCAGCTAATGACAATCTATTAAACAAAACTTCAACATCTGGATGCAAATCACGTAACACCCCAAAACGATTATGACTATAATCCATTTCTAAACGATAATGCTCAACCATAAGAAAAAAAATCTACACACTCTACTTATAGACAATAAAGCACAATATCACCTATATAATACCGCAAAGCTCCAAAGCTTCTGCGCAAAATCACATGCACACAGGATCACAAAGATTCCACAAAGAAAAAACAAACGAATTCACTGCACACTACACACGCGTCGCGCAAAAACAAACCTTATCCATATTATATACAGAACTTGCACAGACGTACACGCACAAACTAAAAAAAGGAAACGCAAAAAATAAAGAAACAATTAATAATAAAGAAACAATTCATTCGCACTTATTCACAAAAATTCACACTATTTTATTACTCAATTTAATAATACATAAAAACAAAGCACTACTGCATTATTCAAGTACACTAAAAATAAAGCCAAACCAAGCGAAATTACATAACACATCGCTAACAAACACATTAACTAACACTCAACTTACTAAACACACTACTAAACACAAAAGTCTGCATAAACTCAACAACACTCTCTCAGTCATTGTTACTGCCGGTGCTGTCAAAAGAAGGGGAGCGGGGCATGAACAACAGTTCCTCGGCTACATCGAACTTGATTCTCGAAGCTATAAGTTCTAACATTGGCAACCTCCTCCCAGCAACCAATCCGCTGTCCAGCACAAGTCCCCACTGTCGCTCCTTATATAAAACCCTAAACAAATCACAAATCTCGTTCTTCAGCATCAGATGAGTAACTTGAGATTGAGCTACAGATTCAGCAGGACGATTTCGACAAGAATTTGGCATAGGATAAGCACTAGCAGAACCAATACTCAACCTACTGAGCTCCTCCTCCAGCTCTGGACATAGATCTTGGACTGTTGAAAACACTCGATCATTATGTGCCATATATTCACCTGCAAATCAACGAAGACTGATAAATACTCACTCACCAAATGAACTTAAACTAACTAGCCCTCATTTATATACCAACTAACTCTCGGAATAATCACATCCCGTCAAGGTTATTAATGAATTTTCACCCTTTGAATATATCTACTCTTTGCCAGAGCATAATGCTTCGCATTGCCAAAACTATGCAACCGCATATTTCCTCAACAGTACATCCCGCACGTGCTTCTTATGTGTATAGAAAGAAAAACGATATATATACAAAGAACCACTAACTATACACATATAAATACCAAAAAACAAATCCCACAATCATATCATATAATATAAAAAATACAAATACTATCCGAACAATGAACAAAATTCAAAATAAAAAAAACACATAAAAAATACTGAATTATGCACAAAAAACTCAAAAAAAAGAAAAATTAGGATAATGCTAAAAGAACCATATCCTATAAACAAAGTTTCTGAAAAAATCCCAAAAACATACTAACACATCAAATAATCCACCAATTTTTAAATACACCAACCTGGCGCCCGCGCATTGCGCGGGATAGCTTACCTAGTAAATGTAATATGATCAGCTTTCTGCGGTGAAACTGGAGAGAAAGGTACCTAAGTAAGTATGATTTACGTGAAATTTCCTACTCAATCATTCTCCAAAAACACACCCAAAAAAATATATATATATATATATATCTAAATCTAAACTACTTAAAGCCGCGAAGCCTGATGAACAGTTGATTGTGTCGGTTTCGCTGTGGTTTTGCAGCTCATTTTGTCCTTTTTAGTCTTTTCGCGGGCTTCATGTAGCGCCCTTGCTTCTGCTTCCGCTTGTCCTCGTTGCTTTTTTTGTTGCTTTGTTCCCATTCTGCCCTTTCCCTTGGTTCGCCTGTAATTTTGTCCTTTTGTTTCTCCTGGATCTTCCGCTGTTGCCTGACTTTACTCACAAATGTTAGCTTTTCTCCCCAATTTCGTCCTTTTCTTTCTCCTGCATTTTCTTTCTTCAAACTATAATTCTCTCTTCTCTTTTATATTTATTATGATATTCATTAATCAATAAATTAATTACTCAAAATATATATATTAACAAACATATTGATTTTGTAAAAAAATATGCCTCGAGTCACCTTATTGTAATTTAAATTTCTGTAACACATAAGCTCATGTACTATTCGTTGACTTTGAATAAGATATTCATTAATCAATAAATAAATTACTTCATGATTAGATAAATATAATGAGCTAGCAAGCGTTAGTAATTTTTCACATCAATGATCTAATAGACTCTTTAAAATTACTCTTTAAAATTGTGTTTTTTCTCCATAACACAGAAGCCCATGTACTATTCGTTGATTTTGAGTAACATATTCATTAATCAATAAATAAATGACTTCATGATTACATAAATATTAATGAGCTAACAACCATGATTAATTTTTCATATCAATGGGCTAATAGACTCTTTAAAATTGTGTTCGCTACAAGGAATGCAGATAACAGAAGGTTGGCCGACATTTGCACATAAATATTTCTTGCATGAAGGAAGTGTCGTGTTGTTTACCCTGCTCAACGAAAACAATTATTTTATCAACCTCTTTGACAGAGACTTCATCCAGCAATCCTGATCAACAAATGTTCATTACAGCTTATTGGACATAACAGTTATATTCCCCTAAATTATCCATCATTTATGTAATGAAATAAAAAATTTACCACCAACTATGAAATTCCTCTCATTACACAACTTCACAAAATTTTACCATTACCGCCCACTCTAAATATTTACAATAATAACCACACATATATAAACAAAAAAACAGATAATATAAACAGCATCAAACAATCATAACATACATTTTCTCGCCCAAAATATATATATATATATATAATTCATTTTCTCAAAAAATATATATATCAACAAAAACTTCACACACATCCAATAAATATAAATCAACTATACCAATCTATCTTTAACTTCCATTCATTTCACCAACCATTTTCTAAAAATATCCAATAATTTCTTTCTATTCAAAAAAAAGTTATAATTAATTCTATACCCTTTATATATAACTTATCTTCCACAATATATCTATTAACAAAAATATTTATTCTCTAAAAACACAACTTTAATTCTATAATACAAACACAGACTTATTTTCGCTACAAAAACATATAAATATATTTTTATATCCTATTTATTACCCATTTTATATATCTCCACTTTTTCCAAAATATATTTTACTCCAACCAATTATTTTTCACAATATAACATAATTTCTCTCTATTTCAAAAATACTCCTTAAATAATATTAGTTAATAACTGAATTATTAACTTAAAGTTCTTCCATTTTTAAATTAAATAACATAACACAAATGCAACTACCATAAAACACTTATCAACAAAAAATCCATAGCTATTTAATAAATACAAATTAATTATACCACTTTCCATTACCTTCCATTAACTATATTCCAAAAATATTACTTCAATAATATTTCAAAAACTAAAAAATTCAAAAATATACAACCAAAAACCAAAATTAAAAAAAAAAATTTCTCTAAAATTATAACCTACATTATCATTAAACAATCAACAATGGACACCCCGCGAAACTCGCGGGGCACCAGGCCTTTATCGGGCCTAACAACTGTGCCTTTATATAATTTTTCATGCTTAATAAAATTACAAAATCGCAAAGATATTACTGTGCCTTTATATAATTTTTCATACTTAATATCTAAATTTGAATAACTGGACATTTTTTATCGGGCCTAACAACTACACCGCGCATCGCCTGGTGTTTTCCTCCTAGTATAATAAAGTTTATGAAGTTGGCTAGTGGGATCTCATATGACGCTGGCAACATCGATAACTTGCCATCCAATCTGCGTTTTGTATTTTAATGATGATGTGCTCTAAAGATGCAAGAAGGCAACGTATGCATTTTGTTTCATTGGCCAAATAGAAGGATAGTCACGTGAAATCCTACGACACGATTACTCTAATAATACCTATTAACATTCCAATGATCAAGCTAAACTTCTTAATTGGTAATTTGAGAGCCTGGCTTTTATTTTTTGGTGGTTCTCTTTTAAGTTAACCAACGCATCTGAACAACTTATTGAATTCCTGGTATTGTTTCTGAGATATTTAAGGCTAAATTTTATTTGCAGCTGAATTTTATTAGACTGTTTTTTTATTTTTGTCGAAATGATAGACCTATATTTATTTTATACTACGGAGAGAAATACCTAAAGAGATCAAAGAGAAATCGGAGGGGACTGAACCATCTATCGACCCAAACGAGTGCACTGTGCATTCGTGTGGAATTTCATTAGGCTGTTCGCGCATGGGAATCTGGAAGCAACCAAGGTCCAACTTCAACTCCAGAAACCAAAAAACAATCAACTCGTAGTCGTAGACAGCATGATAAGTCATTATTTGGTCTAGTTATATTAGCATCTACTTACTTCGTTGACTTCAGATTATTACTTTGTCATATCCCAAGAAATTTGTCCATAAAATAACACTGGAAGACACAAATGCACCCTAGTTAACCTGTGCCCCAATAAATTAAGCACCAAAAAAATGGCATCTGAACCAATGTTTTAAAAACCAGGCCGTTAATTGAACCCGTGAAGTAAAAGGGTCGAGATTCAATCGGTCGGACCGGTTCAACCTCGATTCAATGAATTTTTTAAAAAATAATTTATATAAATATATATATACATAAAATAAAACATGTAATGGACTAATTTAATACTTTACATGATGAAAAGTTTACTATTTTTGAATAACTTGGATTTTTAAAAATAAATTTTTTGAATTATAAATTAAAACAAATAAATTTCATCTCAATTTCAATTATATCTACCAAAAAAATCTTAAATCCAACCCAAAAATATCACAATATTTTGAAATTATACAAAATTAATGTCTATGAGAATTTAGACATTGTGAAGTTAAATTTTAATTTACGTTTTGGGATTTAGAGATTGCAATTTAAAAAAGAAAATTTGGAGTTCGAAAGAAGTCAAGAGAATCGAAAATAGAAATGCAAACTTGATAAGAAACAAAAAATGAGATAAAAGTAAGTGGTTGTGGCATTAAATAGTTTGTGTTAAAGAAAAATAATTCTTTTTTTAACTTTTTTTAATTTAATGGACAAAAATAAAATTAAAAGATGTAAGAAAACATCAATAAATTAAAAATAAAGATGTTTGATTAAAAAGAGAGTGACAAAAGAAAAGAGGATAGAGAGAGAAAGAGAGTTGAAAATTAAAAAGAAAGAATCATGAGAGAATGAGATTTTGTAAGAAAAATGGAAAAAAGAAATATGAGTGTTTGTTTTATATAAATAAGTTATAAAGAGAACTAATAAGATGTGATAGTGCAACGGTTACTATATTGGTCTTCTATTACAAAGGTCATGAGTTTGAATCTTGAATGCTACATTTTGCAAACCGTATAAAAAAAAAAAAAAGATGAAAACTCGAAAACAAAAAAAAAACCGATTCAATCCGGTTTCACGATTGGACCGATTTTCTAGCATAGTCAACCCTAACATAAAATCGGACCGATGTCATGGCCGGTTCACAATTCAACCGATCGGTCCGGTCCGATTTTCAAAACACTGGTCTGACAAATCAAATCAACTAGGAACCAGTTTGTAAAGAGTCAAGCTGGGTTTGTTTGGATATCATATTATTTCAAATAATGTTTTGCTTGCATCATAAATACATTTTTCAATTCATCTTTTTATATTCTCAACCATTTTTTCATCTCATATACATCACATCACAAAAAGTGCTACAGTAATTATTTCAAATAACACTCTAGTGTTGTTCACATTTTCCTACTAAATTGTTGATAAACAGTGATAGCCAAATTTTGTGTATGATTTCTTGATTGAACTGAATTACATCTATGCTATAATGTTTTTAAACTCAGATCGGACTGGACAGTCCGACCAATCGAGCCGAGAACCGGCCAAGCGTCCGATCCAAGTTATTCTAAAAAATTGGGTGATAAAAATTCGGTCAAACAAAATTTTTAAGATCGGGTGGATAAAAATTCGATTTAACCTGATCAAAAATCAGGTTTGACCAGAAAACAGGAAGAACCGGTTGGAGTCAAAGCCTTCATATTTGAAAAAGTCAAATATTTTTTAATATTATGTTTTGACCCCTAAGTTATTAAAAATTATTAATATATCTCAAATATTTCATACTTTATAAATGTTGTCCTAAATTTTGATGTTATTTTTCAATCAAGTCTATAATTTTAATTCTAAACTTGTTAATGTTCATTAAATAGTATACATTGCTACTTAATCGTTCTTGCACGCAGGTAATGCTTTGTAATTGACGATCATTTTGTTCACCAGAACAAACGTTAAGATACGTTGGTTAACTTAAAGAGAACCACAAAAAAAAGCCAAGCTCTCTCAAATTACCAATTAAGAAGTTTAGCTTGATCGTTGGAATGTTAACAGGTATTATAAGAGTAATCGTGTCATAGAATTTCATGTGACTATCCTTCTATTTGGCCAATGAAATCAAACGCGTACGTTGCCTTCTTGCATCTTTAGAGCACATCATCATTAAATTCTAGTGTTTAATGGATAATTGGATATGCCATGTATTCCACTCACAATTATTAAACTTGATTCAGCAGTTGAATCGGTCAAACCATTGGACTGGTTTAGCAATTGGATCGGAATTGTAGATGATTTACTTTGAACCGTTTGGTCTGAAAGGTCAAACTGATAACCCACTAAACCCGGTGATTTTTTTATGAATCTGGTGGGCTTTGAAATTTTTTATGAAATTACCATTTTAACCAATTGTTTGAATTTGACCGGCCACACCAGCATGGACATTGTCATCTTTTTGACAATTGGATGAGAAAATTTGAAAAGAAATTTGAAAATTAGGATTTCACTCTTTCTTTAACACTTAGATTTATCATTTATATTTGTCTATAATATCAATATGAATTCATGAACTAAGGAACACATATGGGTATGGCTTGTGTACATGAACTATAAAATATGAATAAATTATGGCTTGTTAACATTTAAGAATTTATGTACTTATATTATAATTTATATGTTTATTTAATTATATTATATATTTTTTATTTTATAATGTGGCCCGACAGTTGAACCAATGACTCGTTGATTGTACAACTGACTTGCCAACCTAATCGTCCTGCCGGGTTGATCTTTAATAGCTAAGATTCCACTTTCCCATTCTTAATTTTAGTTTCTAGGATAAAATGCTATATCTTATACTCTGATTATATCTTATTTTTATCCAAGCATCTTTGGATGCTCCCGTGGTCTCGCTCTTTTTGACATAGTCGAACATTCAATAATGGTAATTTATGATATAATATCAAATTAATAAAAAAATTTAAGCTACACTGCACTTATTTGATGCCATTATTTAGCCTAAAATTATGTGTTTGTATTAGAAACACAATTTTTAACGCATCTTTTTATATCACAAAAAGGACTGTAGTAATTATTTCAAATAATTTCCTATTCAATCACGCTCGCAACATATTGGAAGGGATTGCACTCTATATTTTGTTATTTGCATTCCCACCATTTGTTATATCATATATTCCAATAAATAAAAACTATATAATACAAATAATAGTAGGAGTGCAAATAACAAAAAGAGAGTTTAAATAACATTTTTCGATTGGAAGCTATCCAACATACATGGCACGTTCTTTTTATATAGGGTAAATCCTAGAAACTCCCATTAACATTTGATCACAGTTACAGTTTACCCCCTATCCTTTAAATCTTCTCACTTTATCCCCTACTAGTGTTTTGACCCGTGCTTTGCACGGGATTATATTTCAAATTAAAATAATATTGTATATATTTATATATTATGGTACAGAATAATAAATATATATATACTAATAATTTTAAAGAAGTGATGCTTAATATTTTGAAAAAAATTTTAATCTATAATGTTTTACATGATAAAAGAATTGTTAACGCATTTAAGGAGAAGGTTAGGTTGGGTGGTAAGGTGAGAAAAGTTTTCTTAAAAAAAGTCAATTTATCAATATCCGACAAAACATATTATGTTATACCCATATATCAATACTTATAATATAAAAAAAATAAATTATAACCAATTTATTTTCTTCCATTTTTAGAAAAAAAAATTTTTTTCTCCTATCTTGTGCCCCTATAATTGTTGACTGCATTTAGATTAGCATTTTTCATAAGCTTTAATGTATATTTTTTAAAAAAAATCTCTGTAATATGTGTTTTTAGAATTTTCAAAATTATTAAAAATCACCATCATTTCCCTCTTCTCTTATCCGCCACCTAGTCATCAGATGCCTCTTACGACTTTTATATCTTCTATCATGGTACCACTTTCTCTATTATTTTTTTTTGTCATCTCTATCATATCCCCACAATCCCCTTTCTTCTTCTCTCCCTTCTATGCCCATTTTTGTAATCCATATTTCTTTTTCAACCTTTCCTGCCACTTTTCAACTTCTTAACATTTTCTTCCCTATATTTCTTCTTCAACCTTTCTTACCACTTCTCAACATTTTCTTCCCTCCCTCCTTCCCCTATACCTAACCTCTAAATTCATATCCCTACAACCCAATATATTTAACTTTACCTATCATAATGAAAATATAAAATTGAAAATTGATTACAATGATTGCAATTATTAGTATCTAAAAATGGAAATGAAAAACTAATAATATCTATAATATCCTCAAGTACTACAATCAGTATATATATATATATATATATTTAACATAACAAATACATATTTACATATGAAGACAACAATAAGAATACATAAATAATTAATGATACCAAAAGTTATCCTTAGTGTTTGGATTTTGCACTTTTATTCAAATCTAATATCAAATTTGGGCCAGATATATACAAATTAAGTAGTATTTTAGGGTTGAATGTTCTATATCTTTCTCTTAAACTATATTGTTACTTTTCTTTAAAATTTTTGGTAGAGTTGTTATTATCATTATTTTTTTATCAAAACTGAATATTTTAAAAAAAAATTTCCACGTTAAAAGGCTAGTAGTACTTTGTTTTTTATTTAGTGATTTCATAATTTGGATTTCATGAATGGTACCATTCTTGATTTTTTAAATCCACGACATTATTTCATGAATATTTTTTATTTAATTTTGCCCTTTTACTTAGGATTACTAAGTTAAAAGATAAAATATTGTCATTTACTTTTTTACTTTTACTAAGTTTGGCAATGCTTTCTTTTTGTTTACCCTCCCACTAATAAACTTCAAACCAATAAGTGGAGTCACTATATAAGTGGAGTCACTACTTTTTTAAATTAGAAAGGCATGGAAGCCATTTCTTACTTAAGAAAATATTATTTGCACTCCACTTTTTATTATTTGCAATTCCACTATTTGTTTTATCATTTAATCTAATTAATGAAAATTATATAACCAAAATGATTATTGAAGTGCGAATAACAAAAATGGAGTGTAAATAATCTTACTTATTTAAATTAATAAGAAAGCATGAAAAGATGTTATATTTGTTATCTCTTCTTATGGTCTTATAGAAGTTTTAATTATTGTAGTATCATAAATAATGCAAGGCAATCGGAAACGTGATGGGTTGAAGTTCAAATAGGATAACATACATATTAACCAACAATTTGAAATGAAATGATTTTAAAAAGTAACCAACAATTTTAAATGTGAAGAGTAGATGTGGAAGTTGAGAGGAATATATTTTATAAATTAAATTAAATGTGAAATGCTAGAAAAATGGAATTGGTAGTGGGAAGATACGTGGAGGCATGTTGCTAAAAATCCCTTCTCAAATTTATATAGATATAGATTTTAGTCCACCTCATCAACTTGACATATAAAATATTGTGAGTTGACAAAAAATGTCACCTCATTATAATTGTAAAAATTCCATGATGAAAACGCCCCTTTATATTCTTATACTATATAAGAATGAGTTTAGAGTTTGAATTTCAACCGCAAGGGTGGGGCTTTTTTAGAAATATGAGAGTGTTTGAAGTGCAATTAGAGTATTGAATGTGAATCATTATAACTAGTTTAGTTTTGTTGTAATTACTTGGATGTCTTTTTAAACATTTAAAGTTATAGGTAAGTTTGACATGTGACAGTGTTTGATATCTGATTAAACATTGGGTACAACTGAATTCATCTTGTGTTTTAGTGAAATTACATAAAAGCCCTTTTAATCATTTAATTATATTAATATCTAAATCTTTTAATTTCTTAAAGTCTTTCTCAATAGTTATTTGCAAAGTTATGATATATAGATGTTAAGACACAATTAATATCAATTAGTAGAGAAGTCTGGTTTTCTCGACCGTTACCATAGTAACCCCCATCTATTCAAATTCATTTCATTTATTTATAGGTTTTGTTCCACCATAATCATGCAGCATATTGAATTCGGATGTTGCTATATTAGCTACTCCTTTTCCCCATTTTACAACATATTTTTTAATAGGTATGTTTTCTTTAATCAATCTACTTTTTGGTTGTAAAAAATCTGTAATATTGTAAGTTGTATGTGCAATAATTTTTTAGTATTTTAATTCAATTGTCCATGTTAGACAAGCTTGATAAGGAAGAGACCACATTTGTTAATTGTTATTTATGGTTTAAAATAAGTTTATCATCATAAATTTTCCCATTTATAGATTGCTTCTACTTCTTTTGTTGTTTTAACTATTAGTTAGGCTAATTTTCAAATTGTTTGCTACTTTATTGACTATTCCATTTAGACAATTTTTCATTTCATCTGATTTGCCAATATGTTTAACTATCTACTTAAAACTATTTGGCTACAAATCTAAAGTATGTACCTCATTACTTTTAATTGTTTTTCTTGAATTGAGTGGATTAAGATGCTCTAGTACTTTTTTGAGGTTATTATTCCTCTAAATTAGCATGTTAGTTGTTGTATATCTTTGCAACTAACACAAAACTGATATTTCGTGATTATAACCTCTATCGAAAAGGAGATGCTCTACTATATGTCCTAAATCATACAATAAATTATAATTAATTGTTTGCTCAATGTGAAGACCTTGTGATGATATATGTTCTTGGAATCAATATAAATTAAAGAATTTGGCTTGCAAGAACCGAAATTCCACTAGCAATGATTTCTTCAAGTATGCTAATTGTTCAAATCTCACTTATATGACAAGATAATGTGGTGGATTGCCCTCATATCAAGATCAAATTCAAACTAAATAACAAATTTTAATATCCCTAAAATGCATGAGTAGATATAAATAGATCTTTTATTATACTAGATTAGATGCAAAGTAGTTAATCATATCTTATAATTATGTTTTATTGCATATTATATTTTTTAACTAAATATATAACTTATGATTTTTTTATTTATAATATCACATAATAAAATTGTTATACTTCAATTCTTATACTAGAAAATGCCAAATAATAATAATTATTAACCATCTTTAATTATAGGCACTAAACTCCCACGTGTTGCGTGGGCTTTTCCCCCTAGTGTTTTATAAGGAAACAACTCTCCCAAGCCTGAAAACCAATTGCTCCAGGTTTATTAGCATTGAAAGCTGATTGCTTCATAATTTGAGATCTAACAACAACAAAAAGGGTCCCCCTTCCTTGTTCGCAATTTATGAAAACAAAAGAAAATGTCTAAAAAAATTTTAAAAACTCATCACCCCCAAAATTTATTTGATAAGCCTTATGTTCTTATCATACACCAAGAGCCTACCAAAAACTTGTCTGATAAATACTACAAGAATTTTGAAGGTCCAACCATCCAAGAACGTGTAAAAAAAAAAAAAAAAAAAAAAAAAATCTACAGTAGCAAACTAACAGGGAGGAACTTAAGAAAGAATAGACTTTTTCTTGATATTTTTTAGTAAAACGGTTTTAACTTTTATGGCTAGTTTTGGGAGTTTCCAACAGAAAAGAAAGGAAGAAAACGGTTTTTTCTTCTTTTCTGTTCCAAACTCCCAAACTAGTCAAATCTGAAAATGGAATATGGCCGGCACGCCCACATGTATGATGAATAAAGGGACGCCAAATCTGCTCTTGGTAGGGATTGATGGAAGGAGTTGGGTATCAAGTATCAACTAGAAAACGAATCGTTCTACTTATTCATCAGGAGAGCAATTGGAGGATTGACCATAAGAAGACACAGATTTTGGGCGACAAGTATGCAAAATCAAGCTAGGACTCAAAGCTCTTCCTGATAAAGGATCACATCAAGAAAAGGGAGAGAAGCAAAGCGGATATTAGGAATATAATAACACTACTTAACCAAGTCTATTTCTATGTTAGCTTTTCCTATTTTCTGAAATTTAGAGCTGGGCAAGGCAAGCGTGAGTAGGGATGGCAACGGGGCGGGGTTGGGGCGGGGGACCCCTCCCCCGTCCCCCGCCCCGTCCCCCGCCTCCCGCTCCCCCCGCCCGGCCCCGCCTTGCCCCGCTTCCTCCGCGGGGGCACCCGCGGGGTTAATAAAATTTTATTATATAATTTTATTATAATTAAATTTTAATAAATAATCAAGTACTAAAATATCAACACATCACCAAATTATTATTCATTGTAATTTTACAATTGAAACTCATAAAAACAATCAAACAGAAGTTATTTGAATACAATCCAATATGATGAAATAAATATAACTAAAATAGTCAAATTTTCACTTTTAGTACAAATGCAATCACTAATTCATCATTGTGTTAGTTTTTTTTTTTTGAGAAAAAAGTGTTATTCTATTAAGTGTAATTAGAAATTTAGTATAAATGTATTAGTAAATTTAGTATAACTAATTAATAAATTCTATTAGTAGACATGTATAATTATTCATATAATTGATAATATCAATTATATTACATAAACTAATATACATTATATAATACATCTAACTAATAATATCATTATCATAAGTTTATAACTAATTAACTTACATATAATATATAATCATTTATATATATATATATATATATTTTTGCGGGTGGCGGGGCGGGGGATGGGGCGGGGCAGTATACCCCCGCCCCCCGCCCCGTTTCTAAGCGGGGGGAAAAAATTCCCCCCCGCCCCGTGACCCCCCCGCGGGGCGGGCACCCGCCCCCATTGCCATCCCTAAGCGTGAGCCTCCTGTTCTATTTCTATTGTAACTTTTTCTGTCTTATAAAGTTCAAAGCAAGTCCGGGTAACCTCACGCAAAGCGTGAGGCCCCAATTAACGAGTCCACTTAAAGGCCTTCAGAGTTGATGGTTTCTGTCTAATTTAACACGACGCTAAATTTTATACTTTTAGCAATAGAAATGAATCGAGTCCCATCATTCTTCGAATTCATGTAAGCTCTTTGCCGATTGCTCTCAATTTTCTAGTAATAGTTAGTGCACATCCAACTTTCAGATAATACTGGCAATATTTTACTCTATAGTTAGCCCAAGTATCTTGGAATATTTTACTCTATAGTGATCTTTTACATTCGTTTAGACAGCGTTTCTATCATGAACTTTTCGAATGCCCAGGAATATTCAGTTGCGGAGTACTATGTTACTTGCCAAAAATGTAACATGTATGATGCCAATTATTTGAGGGTAATCTTTGACATACGCTTAAAAAGTCATACATATTTTACACGAACAGCCTCAAGGTGGAAACTCCGAAGGAATTTTTGTAAATCACTTGTTACAATCAAGCTACTCGCGTAAATAAAATTGTGTAAAAGTGATAGGACATTTGATTGACATTCCAGTTATCTTGTGAAAAAACCGGACGTTGATAATTGAAGAAAACACAGCTGCTTCTTTTTCTTCATAAAGAAACCCAAACCAACCCAACTAGCCATCAAATAATATCCAACAAGTACCAAAATATAGTAGCAGCAGCAAAATCCAAAATATAGTAGTAGAGGTGCTGAAGTCGCTAGTCATGAAGTAGCAGATCTGTTTCTTCTCACAGAAACCGAATAAACCATTAAATAAAATCCAAAAAACATAACAAAATGGTAGACATGGTAGTAGCAGACCAGTAGTAGAGGTAGCTAAGAAAAAAAGGCCCGGACTGGTCACTGTGACGGGATGGGAGATGGTCGGCTCCTCCGCGTCGCAACTCCACGCGTGACGCCCACCTCGGCCTGCCTGATAACCTCATCGCCATAAACGTATCCATCCTTGAAGAAGCAGACGCACAACACGAATTAATAATAATAAAAATAATAAAAAATAATAATAATAAAAATAAAAATAATAATAATAATAATAATAATAGGTCAATTACATACCCGCTTCACTACTGCTACTAGTCCGGGTTCCCGATTTGGATCAGGAACAAAGAAAGCAAGCTTGTGTTTGTTTGGATCAAACACATCACCAGAATGTGGGGTGAATTTATTCACCCCGTAGCGTGGTAGAATCTAAAAATACAATTATAGAAACTGATAATCACCAATCACACAAGGAATTAATAACATCATATAAACATCGAGTTACCCAATTGTCGCCTGTTCAACAAAAATTACGAGAAAATCATTCATCAGGCATCATACATCCCAATGGGACCGAAAGAGGCCATCACTATTCACTACTTCATTCAGGTCATAAACGAGAGCTCCTTTCTCTCTCTAGTAGAGAACTTTTCCCCCTCGTGGGTGGTTAAACAACTTTAGCCTCCAAAATTTAAATTTCTCGTAGTTTTGCTGGTCATATCTCCTCACATTGCGAGCCATAATCTTCAGTGATCTGTTCGCAGTGATTAACAATGGATAATTTTCAGGATTTAATCACTTTGATTCTGGTTTTGATCTGTGGTACCTGAGTTTTCCTATTCGTAGGAGTCTTATAGCGGTAGCATCTTTTTATCCTTTAATTGTGAAGCTCGGTTTTCGTTAGGTTGTGCTCAGATCTATGTTAGTAGTTTTGTTTCTTTCTTTAGAGCTCGTGTCTATTCAGATTCGGTGATACTCTTTGCTGTTGATTTTGATTTTAGGAGTTAATTTGTTTCAGTTTATATTCATAAATCAGAATGATATGGACAGAGTTTTAAATGGGAGGCCATGGGTGTATGATAATTTACCTCTTGTTGTTATCCCTTGGAAGGAGGGAATTGAAAAAGATGCTAAAGCTTTTAGTAAAACTTGGATTTGGGTGCAGATCTGGAATCTCCCAATCCATTGGATAACTAAAGAAATTGGTCGTAAGATAGGAGGAGTTTTTGACTCCGTTAAGGAGGTTATCATTCCTAATGGTGGGGGTAAAGATGGTAAGCACTTGAAAATTTTAGTGGAAATTGATATTGAACAACCATTGCTAAGGGGAACCACGGTTAGGATGAATGGGGCAATGAAATGGATTGAGTTTAGGTATGAGAGATGTCCTGATTTCTGCTATTGTTGCAGGAAGCTGGGGCATAATGAGAAAAATTGTAAAATGAAAGGTAACTATCTGAATAGGGAAACACAATTTGGAGCCTGGATGCGTGCTAGTAATGCTAGGAGTCCAAAAAAACAAAATAAAACAGATTCAAAAAATGAAGGGGATGCTGGAGAGTGTATTAGGACTAAGGGTAATGGGAATGTGGTTAACAACTTATTTCTGACATGGGGGGGAGGTGAGGACACCTGGAATGGGCATGAGGGGAAGGGAAGTGCGAGTAATTCAATGTGTAAGGGAATCCTCCCAGAGGATGCTGTTGTTGAGCAACACAGGACACTCTGTGTGGGGAATGAGGGAGGAGAGGGAGTGGGGGGACAGGTAGGGGATAAGGAATCAGGTAAACTTCTGAAGTTGGGAGGGGAGTCCTCAGATTTCAATATAGAAGGGGAGGGGGAGCTGAGTAATGGAGAGGGGAGAATGGACCAATTGGAGAAGGCAGAGGATGACACTATGTGGATTGATGGGGGGCAGGAGGAGAAAAGGATGAGTAAGGGTAGGGGAAGGGAGGAGGGAAAAGGGAAGGGTACTGGGAAATATAAGGGGAGTTGGGGATGGAGGAGGTTGGTGCAGGAAGTAGGAAGGAGAGTGCCTTTGGGGGATAAAAACTCTGGAATGGAGATAGAGAGGGATTCTGGTAAAAGGAAACAGGGGGACATACATGGGAAGGAGAATTATGGGGAGCTGGTGAGGGGGGATCAAAAAAAGCTTAAGGGGATGGAAGGGGATGTGGGTAGAGAGGATCTTCTGAAGGTGGTGGAGCCCAACCTTAATGGGGCTCCCAGCCCTCAATGAGAGCTGTGGTGTGGAACTGTCGAGGTGCTGGGAGCCCCTTGACAGTTTCCCAACTTGAGGAGGTTGTGAGACTCCACTCCCCTGAGATAATTTTCTTAGCTGAAACTAAAAATAAAAAAGATGTTATGATTAAGATAAAGAGGAGATTGAAGTATGATAGTTTGTTTGTTGTTGAACCCAGAGGTAAGGCTGGAGGCTTGGCTGTACTTTGGAGAAAGGAGATAGAAGTTAGGAGAGTTTTGTCCACTGAGTTTACTATAGAGCTTAATGTGGTAGGGAAAGGGAATGAGGCAGATTGGTGGTTTATTGGGGTCTATGCTAGTAGTACTGATCAGGTAAGAGCACATCAGTGGAAAGTTATAGAAAATAGATCAACTATATGGGGTTCGAATTGGGTCCTAGCAGGGGATATGAATGATATTATGTCTGGGGATGAGAAATGGGGTGGGAAGCTGAGAAGTGAGAATAGTTTTAGAGATTTTAGGGAATTTGTTAATGACAACCAGTTGATAGATATTGGTTATGAGGGGATATAATTAAAAAAAAAATAGTAGTACTAGTATCAAATTAGCAACTAAACAAAAGGGCTCAACTTGGACTTCACACTCCTTACGTAGTTTGATGTTCGTTCAGCACAAAAAACGACTACGGGGATAGAAAAATGTATTACTTACCTTAGACAGTCCATCCTCACTTATTTCTGCATTACTCACCAGATCTTTAAAAAGATCCTGCAACCATATTAAAAGCCATTAGTTTTTCTTTTTTTGCTTGTTTTTTGAGCTAAAAAAAAAAAACCGAGGAGGAGGAGAGACTTACTCTTAAACATGGGGTCTTAACCCCCTCCTCTGTGGGATGGATACGAGGCTGGAATCTTTTCTCGAGCAGCAGATTGAAGTGAGAATCTATATCAGCTTTGTCCTCAGTTTCCCTCTCGAGAAGCCTGTTTTCGTATTGTTCAAAATCTATATCTGCTTGTTTACAGAAAAAAGAAGCGAGCCCCGAACTAAATATTACAACCCAATCTCTTCTCGCGAAACACGGCTCCAGTCTTGCTACCACCGAGGCTAAAAAGTGATACATTCTTTTCTGGGGTTTTGGATTTTGGTTTTGCAGAGGATCTGTTTAGCCGAGAGAGAAGAAGGAGAGTTCTATTGTTATTACCAATGTTTTAAAACCCGGACCGCCAATTGAGCCGGAGAAGTGAAAGTTCAATAAATAAATAAATAAATATATATATGTATATAGACACACCCACACATACCTATGCACAGGATAAGATATAAATGCTAAACCACAATTAACATAAGAGCCATAGCTAACAATTAACACACACACAATTAACATAGTTATCCAACTTACATGTCCAATTGTCTAAATACTAGCAGAAGAACACCATGCTTGCGCACGGTGAACAATTTAAGTGATGCCCACAATGAGTTGATGTTCATGTAATTTATGGATTTTTTTGTTTTGTATAATGAATGCAACTAAGGTGGTATAATTATTAAATATATAATAAATAGGGCATCAAATCTTTAGGGCTAATACATGGAACTGCGGCGCTCTAGTGTAGGGATGTATTCGAGCCAAGTTGAGCTCGAGTAGTGCTATACTGGAGCTCGACTCGACCTATATGTACCTCGGCTCGAGCTCGACCAAGCTTAAAAATCGCAACTCGAGGCTTGACTCGAGGAAATTCTTTTAAGCTCGAGTCTCTTAATGTAAGTGATCTAGGGACTTTAGAGGCATTATACAAAGTGGGATGAAGTTTGTGGAGTTTAGTGGAATTATACAGAGTGTGTTTTGTTTTAATGGCATTTCTAACAAATTACACACAACAATTCTAGTGGTGCTTGTTTAACTCTCCATATCAAGTCATTAAATCCAGACTACCACAGAATACTCGAATTGTTCTTCCTTCTTTCTTTTTAACATCCAGGATTGACAGGCTATGCCTTATATCTATGATTTACAATTTTTATTTTGGGGTTTTAGAAATCTGCTCTTAGAAGTTAGAATTTATTCTTTAGCACAAAGAGAGCAATAATTAGAGCCATGTGAAGATGATGGAGTGTGTTTTCAAATTCTTTTTTTTTGAAAAAAAGGGTTGTGAGTAATTTCCTTCTGATTGAACCACTTTTGACAAAGGTTACCAATTCAGTTGAAGTCCAATTTAGTAGAACCGTGTCCTACTTTAGCCAATTGCGTGGCATTTTTACGAAAAATTCCACACAGCATACCATTCAAATGCGGAAGACAAAAAAAGAGGCAAAAAAATTCCACACAGCTTTCGTATTCATTGTTACACTTACGCATGCCTAATAAAAAAGGCCAAAAAAAAGACAAAAAAGGAAAACAAATTAAAGCAGAAGTGTTTCATCAGATCCAGATGGCGATGGAGGCTGACAGGAAAACAAATTTAATATGCTTCTGGGTTTACTCCCAGACCCAGTAATCAATCATACTACTACTTCCCATTCCCCGTCCCCAGTCCCCAAACCCATAGTGCCATAGAGAGAGAGAGAGGGAAGCGAAGATGAATGAAGGGGGAAATGGAAATAGAACTGGAAATGCACATTAGAGCAAAGGCAGACATACCAGTAACCAGAAAAGCGATGGCGATGGAGGCTGACAGATGCGGCGAGCAACGGCGTCGGCGACGAGTGAGAGATTGAGAGTAACGGAGGTAGGGTTTAGAAGTCACTCGTTAGAAGTCACTCCTTTCAGTCTAGCTCTCCTTTCTGCCCTCAATCAAAAATTATACGTCAGAATCAGCCCCTTCGCACCTTCTTGCTTCATCTGAAGGGAACTCGGTGCCTTAGTTCGCTTCGCCCCTTCTCTTAGTTCGCTCAGCCTCTACTCGATGCCTGAAGGCATGGCTCAGGACTGGACTCAGAGTTTGGAGTTTGGACTTTGGAGAAGGGATTAGGGTTAAGCAATTAAGGGGAGATTCGGGAGAAGGAAATAGGGACGGCAGGCAAGGCAATTTCGGCAATTGCAGAGGAAGTGCGAAAAGACTGACCTGAAGATTAGGTTTAGATAATTTCGGTCAAAATTGAATTGAAAATTCAGTCAATTTTGACTCAAAAATTGGAAAATTGCGAATCACGGTTCTCTACGGTTTTGACGGTTCGAACGGGTTTTCGCGGGTTTGACCGGTTCTTGATCAAAGTCAACAGAAGCTGTGAACCGGAACGGAGATATGGCCGGTTTGAGGTCGAACCGGCCGGTCCGATCCGAATTTGAAAACATTGTTACAAGTACAAATTATTTTAGTACTATTACTTTTAAACTTTGTTAAATTAGGCGGTTTGTATAAATATTAAGCACAAAATAGACAAAAAAAATCAATTTACTTAAACAAGCTTTGACTTGAATACTAGAGCATTATTTATTCCAAATATTGATAACCGAGTTAAATGATAATTATTGAATCATACTAGTTGAGATAATCAGCCCAAAGCCGATTAGAAGGCTCGTTTACCTCTTCACTCATGAAACGACATCGCTTGATGTCCGCATCGATTCCGCGCCAAAAGCATTTTGAGATTATTAGGAGGTTCAAAGACTATAAAAACCCGCCAACTGGACTTCACTCCCACTTGCAGAGATTAGGGTTTATTAATTCGTCTTTCTCTTTCAGTGTCTGCCTCAGAGAGCAGATGAGTTTTCTCTCTGATCGGGCGATTCTCAGCAGCATGATAGACTACGAACCTTCATCAGTGGAAATCACAGATCAACCAAATCACATGGACGAAGAAGAGGATCCGTTCTTAAAATTTATTGACTACGCACAGTTGATTTTAAAAGAAACCGAAAATGACAATTCGGACGGGCCGGGTTGGAGCTGGATTGCTTCTCGGATCCTTAAAGCTTGTGTAGCTTATTCTAGCGGCGTCACTCCCGCTATTCTCCTTTCCGATCTCTCTCAGGTCCATCCGATTCTCGATTCTCTCTGCATTTCTCTCTTATTAGTTATTTTTTTGGTCAAATATTCGGAAAAAATTGATTATCAGTAGTTATTATCATCGCTAGTTTCAAATTAACTATACGTGCATTCTTTTCCGTGTATATATTTGTCTTCTTAGGTGCATAGGCCTCTCAGTTATCTCTCTATCTTTTTTTTTCCCTTCTGAGCATCCGAATAATCAGTGTTTAGTATGTGTACATCATTCCGGTGTGTGTGTGTATGTAGAGTATATAAAATTGCTATGGTATTTGTTGTTAATTAGACAAGTTTTATAGGTAAAACGTGTGTGTCTTTGCAGTATACTTGAAAATTAGTAGAGATGCATGTTGTTAATTTGATGAATTTTGTGCATCTCTGTGGTATGCCTGGATTGTGTATGTGAAATTGTTACGTATATGAGTTATTAGTTTGACTTAATTGCATAGATATTTGTGAACTTTTGTCCAGAATTTCCACGTTTTATTAGCTTTGTAGATTCACGTAGAAAATAGGTTCTAAATAAGTTTGCTTTTTACATTTTATCTTATAGCACTCTCTGAGTAATAATAAAGATCATTTGCATGAACGAGGAAAAACAATTATTTGCAGAATAAGATGAAAAAGATTAGCAAGCGGGCGTTTATTTTTAGAGCACGTTATAATTACATGCTTTTTCATTAAGCTAAGTAGGAAAGATATATATATATATATATATACACACATGATGCGAGTTGAATTTGGAACATCACTTCATCGTGTAAAAGAGATGACAAGGATTATAAGATAAAAAATTAAATTTTTATATACTATTAGTGTAGAAATTTTGTTTACACTATCAATTTTAGATATATGTCACGTGTAGAAATTAAATTTAAAAGTTGAAATTAAATTATGTACTCTATAAGATGAAACAACATGGGGTCAATCTTTTATCTTGTGCCTTCATGCACAGAGTGGTAGAATCCAACTTTAAAAAAATGGTGATGGGAAATCATATGACGGAGCCGTTAGTTGACGTGCCCCATTTGCAGCACTACGATAAGTTTGGTAGGGGAGAACTGGTAGAAGAAATTATTTTTTTTTCTTTTTCAAGACGAGGAGAAATTGATATAGTTTGAATTGGAATCCAGCTTTATTGGGAGAATAAATTGGATTCGAAAAGGAAGAAAAAAGAAAAGAAAAGGAAAAAAGGGCACCTCAATCATCTATATAAATATGAGATGATGAGCAAAAGATAAAAATGTAAAGCAAAAAGTAGATTACTTTAGAATAAAGGTAAAGTAAATTTATCCATTTAAAAGTACGATAGGATTCCGGATAAGACTATTCAAAACATATATAAATATGTTGTAACCCAAGCATTTATTATTCTCAATTACTTGCATAATTCTTATGTTTTCATCTAAAAATATCTTATGTTTTCTGATTGATATAAATTATACAATTATGTCTATATAAGGAACGTCTTTGGAATTGATTTGCAGAATAAGGACATTTTTCCGAACAACTTTTCATGTTCTATGGCATTCTTCAGCTTCTTTTTGTTTTTCCTCAGCTAATATGTGTGTTTATGTATGATTATAGGCTTGGAATGAGCAGAATAGGGGGAGAGCTCCAAAAAAGAGGCCTGAATGCATTAACCAGTTGAAGGAGAAGCATAGGAGAGCAAAGCTTCCTAGCACTGTTACAATTGACTCAATTTATGAGAAAAGATTCTTATCCTTGACTAGTGTAATTGAAGCTGTCATTATAGATGCTTACTGTCTTCCGGGTACAACATGAGCCGTGCCATTCAATTGCATTTCTTTTTTGTTGTTTTACCACAAAATGGCTCAATAAATTCAATTTGAATATAAAAATCTTGGGGATCTATTCTATTATGCACTATGAACAAACTTTTCACCTACAACTTTCCAGGCTTGTGCTAATAGTTAACTGTCATTGATATACAGTGCAATGAAGTTCTCGGGCTAAATAAAGGCGTTAAATTACTTGAGAAAATTTTGTCTATAATGAGGCAATTCATATTTAGCGTTACTGCTTAGTTCTTTTCCAACAGTTTCCAAGCTATGGGTTTCCTGCCCCTGCTTGTAGTAGGAAGTGTTAATGCTGTGATAGTCATGTTTAATTTGTTAAGTTTCTCTCAGGAACCAACATATGCATGATCACATTGGGCGACTTTTGGAGCTCTAACACCATTGATCTGTATCTTCACCGTAGGTAAATGAACTGCACTGCATATTAAATGAGAATACCATACATTATATGGCAATTTGTTAATGTGGTGAATTAGCCCAACTTTTTGCTTGTGAAGCCTTTTTCTTCTCTTTTTTCATGTGCTGCTAATGGTTACCATACCTCTTCACTAGCAACTAGCAGACTGTTATTAGTAGACTAATTCTGTAACTAAATTAAAGCTGGGATATTTTCTTTGCAAAGGTGAACTTTCAGCGACTAAGCACATTAGTCATCATTTAAATCAATGTTATCATTGCTGTACAGCATCTTGTACTTTGTTGATCTACTAAGATGTCTAACAAGGATTTTTGTAGCAGGTTTTACAAATTAGCTGATCCTAACAATGGAATTCTGAAGAAGGGCCGAGAAGCTTTTCTAACTGGATGCCATCTTCGAACTGCCAGCAAAAGTTGTGGCCAGGCACGACTTCTGCCAACTGAATATTTTGTGGTGCTGTTAGATGAGGTATTGGAGGATTTCTTTGCTTATCCACTTGTGATTGACCTTTTTATGGATGTTGATCTTTGCTAGTACAAACTAGTGTAGTTTTGCATGCTTTATCTTTGCATTTCCATGCTTATTAATTTCAGGAGTCCTGTGACATATATGCACTTGGTCTGATTTTAAAATTTCATATTCTGTTTCTGGTGTTGACTTTAAATTTATCCTTGATGCAGGACCAAGACGATGATGCAATGCTAATTGGAGCACAGTTTTGTTCAGATTCCTTCTCTTCCATTTCTCTTGAGGCTGTTAAAGAAGAGGTCTCTTATTCATTGTATGCTAGGTAAGATGTGGCAGCACAATATGTAGTCTGTCTTGTGTGCTTCAGTTTTAAACGAAGTTGATGCTACTTTCTCTGAAGTTGGTATATATAAAATCAGTCATCTCACCAACTGGTTCACTTCTTCAAGTACATCAGACAGTTTTAGCTCTGAGAATTGGCTTGTGCCTCATCTGCTTTTCCATGATGGGAACATAATGAAAGTGTGTCCTGAGAAAAGGCCGTCCATTAACAGACAGGATGGATGTCAGCTTTACACACCGTCTTAATTCCTGCTCTCAGACTTTAGCATATTATTGCTGAATGGTATAGTAGTCAAAGCATGCTCAACTTTAATAAGTTCAAAACGCTGTCAAGTGTTGGCCTAGCTTCTTTTGACATGTGATTGAGCAAATCAATAAAGACTCTGCTTAAAAGAACATGGGAACAAAGAGAGTGTGTCAGTTTCCTTTCGTGCCCTCTCTCCCACATCTTTTCCATCTCTTCTGCCAATCTTCCTTTTTCCTTTCTTTATTCCCGGTTTTGACTTCATATTTCAATTGACTGGCACCTTTTCTTTTTGCTTTGCTCTTAAGTCCTTAAAGTCTTTGGCATTTTAATTTATGTTGCACCTAGAACTACTATAACTAGTTGTGTTTTTATTTGAGGACAGGATTGAATCAATTGGATCTTTGGAAACACAGAAGTATGGTAATTTGCAGAAGAAGCAGATTACTCTTGTTGATAACGATGGTGTCAAGCTAAAGTTTCTACTGTGGGGTGAGCAGGTTATGCTATCCAATCTATTCAGGTACCTCTTCGGGATTCAGATTTGTTGTTTTTGTTTTTCTACATCAACATGATTTAGCTGCTTTTCAGTGTTGGGAGTATGCTCGCCCTGGATAGGCCATTTATTGCAAGTTCTTCTAATGGTGAAATCGAAACATGTGAAGAAATTTTCCTTGAATATGGCAGTGCAACGCAGCTTTTTATGGTGCCTTCTATCCAACATGAGGAACGAGTAAGTCTTGGATTTTTTTATGCAACTAACATGTCCAATGATGAATACAATGTTAACTTGTGGGGGATCTAGGTATCTGTATCATTGACACAGAGCCGTTCTCAAGGATCAAAGCTATTAAATCTATCAGATCAGAGATCTGTCATTTCCCAAGTGACCCTGCCTTGTGATTCTCAAGGATCTATTGACTTCAGTCTTTGTCCATTTCGGGTAAGTTCTGCAACAATTTGGTAGAATCTATGGATGTTGAAAACAATTTATTGTTGTAGGAATTGTTTTATCTGTGAATTAGCTTCTTCATATAAAAAATTGAGATTGAATTAGATATCCAGGGTAAATTCAATCTCCTTTTCTAATGCACTATTCTGTCTTTTCTTGGTAAATGGAGTTGTAATACTCATCTGTTATATTTCTTTACCAAATAAAAAAGATTTGGTCTTCAGTTTTAGGTTTTAGCTTCACATGTAACAAATTCATACTTGATAGGTATGTCATTTAATGACCATTAATGACATCATTAATCAAGAAGACAATGACCATTATTAGTATTGTTGTGAATACTTCCCTCCATTCTTCATACTTTGAAACCAACTTGGATTGTGTTCATATGCATGCACATTCAGCATAAATATAAATTTGTCATTCCTGTGTTTTTATTATGCCTTTAAATACACCTGATGCTTTATGTGAATTCATAGATGGCGTATCCCATTTAAATAAGCACAAAGGATAAAAATCTTCTTGGGTTTATAACTGTGCCTACTTCAGAATGTTCTGGATACGTCCATTTCAAAACCAATATGCTCGTGTCAATTCCCTAAATTTCAGTTTTGCCACTGATCTCTCTTATGCTGTTTAAGTATTGCAGTCATTTGTAGTTGATCTACGTGACAAGATGACTGGCCTCAGTCTTTATGGAGTTGTTGCTGACATTGTTCATGAGAGAAATACAGCAAGGACCACTTTCTCCTTGAAGCTGAAAGATATAACTGGAACAATTTGGATAAAGCTATATTTTGTCGGATCGTGGTAATTATCTTCAGTTACCTGTGTCCAAAATGAAACATGTTCATTTTGCTAAAAAAGCTAATGTTTCCTCGACGTTTTTGCTGTTTAGGTCATTGGGAAGATTAGGGCTTGGTCATACTGTGTACATTTCTGGTTTGACCTCCTCTACGAGCAGAGGAAATAGGTGATCACAACTCAAACTTTAATTAGATCCTCAACTTTGACATATACATACTGCGTTGACTACCTCTCTCCCGACAAGTTAGCTGCACAAAAACTCCAAAGGAACAACGTTATATCATGTGAAAGTGGCCTAAAAGAAAGGGTTATATCATATAAAGTGAGTTTATTCAGTTAGAAAAGGATAGCAACATTTTAAGCTTTAATGAGACTAATAATCAGCGATCCTTTTGGGATTGTTTTCATTGATAGAACGTATTGGGTCATCTGATGGTGCACTTTGGTCAAATGATGAGTTTTCATTATATATTAACTGGAAGGTCAGTGCATGATACAGCTTTGTTTGCAGGTTAAAGCTACATGCACTTGAATGTATTATACCCTTACAGTTGCCTGATTTTGCCTTTTTTATTCATAGGATAATCTCATCTTGCTTTTGTTGCATGCTTGACGGACTTCAGTTATCATGGTTGGAGAGTGACATTGGAGCTTCATTTATCAACATAAGTTGCTTACCGGCCTTGCTGAACTCGTCTTGTCTTCACAAATTATCACGCCTTTCTGATTTATCTATCCGGATTGGTGTAACTCATGTATGTTTATTCTTTTTCCTTGGTTTCGATTCTGTGCTTATCTGTTCTGCTAAAAATCCATGCAGTTTTTCTTCTTCCTGTCCCAAAAGAAAAATAAAGGAAAGAAAAGGTTCATTTTACTTTTTATTTTCTGTGATTCTGCCATGTTGAATCCTGGCTTCCATCTTGCAGATACTTGTAATATCTCTCTCTCTCTTTTCAAGGCAAGATACGTGTAATCTTGTGTTGCTATGTGGAGTCTTGGTAGTTACCTCTTACTCAATTTACTCTAAACTGTGATTAGCCTGTTGACATGCGGATAAACAGCTGTCAGGTTAACTTCCATAGTTAATTTAATCATACATTGAAAAGTCAGGTAACCACCAGCAATGCATTAAGGCTTGATAGGGTGGGAGGCAAGGGTTCAAACCTAATCTTACTTCTCATCAATTTCCTATCACTCGTCTGGTCTGGTGGTGGTTCAGTCCCTTTCGAGTTATCCCATAATCTCTTCAGGTTCTCCCCCTCCCCATAGTGTAGGAAGCTATTGTTTCGACAAAAAAAAAAAAAGTCAGGTGAAAAATCTTTATTTTAATGATCTTTTAAAAAAAAAAGATTTTATTAAGTTTTGAGGTCTTTTTGCTGATATGTTTTGATCGTTTCCTCGTGACAACAAATGGCTACTTTAATAGCTTCATCTTTCTTGAGTTTTATGTTTTCCTCCTCTGTATGAGGATCAGCTATCGATGTACCGATACCGCAATGTATATTGTGGTCATGGGATTCGTTTATTGTCTGCATATGGCTTCTGGTATCCTTCCCTTTACAAAGAGTTACTTAGATGAGCATCGGTGTCGCTTTCTAAAAGCATTTTTCTCTCTTCTTTTCTTTTCAGATCTGTCGAATCTGGCTGGATCAGATTGAATATTGTCACGTGAGTACAAGATTTTCGCATTCCCTTTGTGGGAATTTTGTTGACGAGGCACTTGGCGGGGACCTTTTTTGTAACTTCTGCAATTGGAACTGCTCTGCCGAAGTTGTGCGGTCTTTCCATCTCAAGATAACTCTAGCTGATGAGAGTGCAAAAGTGTTTGCTTGGTGCACTGGTCAGACCGCTGCAGAGTTACTTCAAATATCTCTTGACGACTTTGATGAACTCTCTGAGGTAATCCTGAAACAATTTCTGTCTCGCTTCTTCTCCTTCATTTCTTTTCGACGTCTCCATTCCAGATAATAACATTTTACTCTTGAACATAAACAATATATAAGAATCTTTTACTTCACTAATCTACTTTTTAGTGTCCAAAATAATGAAATGGGTATGCCACGCTATATTTATTTGCTCTACATTATTTCACATGTTATTACCAGTTACATCATTACACGTGATTTCTTAATCATTATGGCCAAGGAAGTAAAATTGACTACTGGACATCACAGCTTTTCACGAATATTCTAATAAGTAAGAGTAAATCTTTTCTACACTGACGGTGTATACACTATCATCGTTGGATTCATGACATGTGTGCAAAAGTTGAATTTCAAATTCAAAATTTGCATAGTTGTCAATCATCCAGCGCTGATAATGTATACACTGTCAGTGTAGGAAAGATTAATCCAATAAGTAAACCCAAGACTTGCATCAAAGCCCAAAAAAAGAAATCCTTAATTTAAAATGAAGAACTGGTCTCAACGGAGAACTTTGAACCATTCCCCTGAACTCTGGCAACAGAAAAGCCAACACAGAGTGGCCCTTCGGGTTCGGTCCAGTGGTTGTAGTCTCAGTTGGGGAGAGTCACGTTCCGAGATCGAGTCCCGGGTTTACCTGGTCAGTGATGTTGGGCAGCCTCTCCCGGCCACGCAGTGGGATTAATTGGGTCGTACGGTAACTAGTCCTCGGACCCAGATACCCACTGCATTGACAAAAAAAAAAAAAAAAAAAGAGGATGGCAACGGAGTGGAATTGGGTGAATGGATTGCCAAAAAATCCCCTCTGCCTTCGTCCCATCCCCTGCTCCCCATCCCCCACCCTCGTCCCACCCCACTTCATTTTTAAGCGAATCTATCTTTGTGATGTGTATAAATCAGAAGTCCAAGAGAATACCACATGCAAATTGTTTCTTTTTAGAAAGATTAATTTACTACTATTACTAAAATACTACTATTGGTGAACAAGCAAACAACAGTAGGAATGGCAATGGCAATGGGCGTTCGCGGGTGCCCGTCTTGCAATGAAAGTACTGGAGCGAGGGTACCCCTGCTGTAAATTGGGGCCGGCCTTGTTAACTCGCATCAATTAATAAATATTAATGAATATATTATATGCATAATATAATAATTATAAATTAGTCTTAATTAATAACTTTTTGAAGCAAGTCTTAATTAAAATTAGACTAAAACTTTGAAGAATTCTCTATCTTTACAACATTAATAAGTTTATAAGTAGATTAGTTTAAATGATTTTAATTTTATTTATATCTTAAACATCAAAATATTAGAGAAACTGAAAAACCTATTAACATTCAACCTAACCCTTTCTTACTTTTCCTTCTCTTGTTCATTTCTTTCTCTGTCGCGTATCTTTTTTCCTTTTCAGTTGCCACTCACTCTCAATTTGATGATATTGTGTCAGTTTGAAGAATTTGTAACTATTTTGCTAACGTTCTCTTTGCAATCTATTAGCACTAGCTTGTCCAATGCTTGCTTGTCCACCTATAAATAAACTTTACTTTTGAGGAAAAACTAGTTTGAATGTAATGTTCTCTTTGGATTACTAATGCATGTATATTGCAAAGATAGATTTACTTCAAAATGAAATCTTCCATTTCAATATCAAAAAAAAAAAACGAAAAGAAATGGTCACTTGCGGGGCAAGGACTAGGGGACTCGGGCTGGAGGCGAGGTAAGTCTTTTGACAGGAGGTGGGGGACGGGTCCTGCCTTGTTACCATCTCTAAGTAGCAGGTAAGCCAGTGCTAATCTGTTGTAAAGAAAAGGTTAGCAAAACAATTACAACTTCCAACAGATACACAATTCGTCCACCTTAGAGTGAGCGGTAGCTGAAAAAGGAAAAAAGTAAGAAAGAAATAAATCGAAGAATGAGAGAAGGAAGGGGGTTAAGTTGAATGTTAATAGGTTGCTTAGTTTCTCTAATGTTTTATACTTTAAAACCATTTAAGTAAACCTTCATCTAAAGTTGTAAATACAAAGAATTTGTCAAAGTTTTAGTCCAATTATTAATTATATATAATATATTCATTAATATTTATTAATTTAAGTGAGGGAACAGGGCAGTGCATGTACAGACTCTATGGAACTAATTTCTTTTATCAATACTTATGGCTTGTCAGGAAGAACAGATCTTGTATCCATCTTCCCTTGAGAATGAAAGGTTCATCGTTGCAATTGTCAGCTGCAGGAGTGATGATGGCGGTTTAATAAATGCGGAACATGAAAAGACTGCATGGGAGGTCACCCGAGCTACTACAGTATGAATCACGGTGCCTTGGCCATTTACTGCCTTTAAGTAGCTCGAAAATTTTGTATTTGCATGTTTTACCTGGTATTTAAATATAATGACTTCTAGCAATGCTAATTTACCATTACTCGAGAACTGAATAACAACAAATTGTTCTAAATTGTTGCATGTTTCATTAGCAGTTCCTTAAAAAAAAAAAAAGGCTTGTAAAGGTACTCTAACCGTCCCTAAAACAATGAGAAGCATTTAGCCACCAACTCATACTCAGCAATAAAGGAAAATAAAGCAACATTTAGATGGTGTAAAACATGTTGATATTGGATGGTACCATGATAACTTTGAAAAATTGCCGAGCACAGAGATCATTCATTTCTCCTCTTGTAGTTTATGGAGGGGTTCTGCTCTGTAAGGATCTTCAAAACATTCACCAATGCTCTCAAACGGTCCAAGATGTTCAAGCCATAAAGAGCTTCCACCAGGGAAACTTGAAACTCAAAACCATTCTCCGCTACAGGATACTACAGTAATGCAGTGAGAAACATTGACAGTGTAAACTCATTGAACCATAAACAAAATGAGTCAAAAATGCTGCAGAGTTTACCTGAATAGGCTTTGGTATCTTGGTTTTGATAAATGGCCACCATCTATCCTCCACGACTGACTTTACAAGGCAGCAAGCTCGCAAGCCTTCTATGCCAGCAAATCTTCCAAAGCCACTGTCTTTTACACCACCAAATGGCAAAGACTGAAAATACAAAAGTCAAGATTACAAAAAAAAAATATCCCTAAGATGTCTATGTATGATTAAAATTGAAGTAAGATGCAAATAAATTAAGAGCCATAAATAGTGAAGAGATGGTCAACTCTAAATTTAATTTTACAGCCAATTTTTCCAATCCTAAAAGCAGTAGGGTATGGACTTTAAACCACCTGTTTCTGAAAATAGGCAATTATGGAATCACATAAACATCATCCTTTGCCAGAGAGTTCCCATAGCACAAGCAACTTCTAGACCACTATAGATATTGTTTCTAATCCCTTTCATCCGGGAAAGTTCCATTTCTAATCATGCTAATTACAGTAATTTAGAAGAGCAAGTTAAGTTAGATAATGCTAAAAGCACATCTTGATACTCCATGATACCCTTTCCGTAGTGGCATTACCTGACACATGTAAGTTGAAGCAAAGTCATTAACTGCAGCAACACCACAATGTAACTGTGAAGCAATTTGTTTGGCCCGATGTTGACTGCCAGAAAAAACAGCACAACCAAGTCCATATTTTGAATCATTTGCTAGCTTGACAGCCTCTTCATCAGAATTGAATTTCATTATTGGCAAAACTGGTCCAAATGCCTGCGTGCCAATTTCCATTAAAAAAAAGCCAGACAACTTTCATAGCATCAACAAACAGAACAAACACACACGAAGTCAACACGAAAATACCTCCTCCTGCATCAACTTCATAGAGTGGTTCACATTTACAATAACAGTAGGTGGGAAATACTGATCAACAGCATCTTCACCAATATTTCCGACACTTCCTCGCCCGACAACTTCAGCTCCTTTCTGCACGGCATCATTTACAAGATTTTGGAGCTTTTCGGAATGCTCCTGCATGCATATGGCTCCCATGTCATACTTCCCAGCCAGTGGAGGGCCCTGCATGAAATCATTAATTAAATTATTAAACTTCTATAAAAGAAATTACAATTGAGCATGCAAGTGCACCACGATCATGCTACAACAGCCCAAAAGAGTGCAGTCAAGGTTCGTGCAAAGATATCACTCTTTCTGTTTTAAAGTGAAAATCACAACTACAGTGGCCAGGAAAGGGAACAACCTAGTGAATTCTAATGCAGCAGTATTCCCTGAATATGTTCTCAAAGATTGGATCTCACATCTGGCATCAAACTCAATTAGTGGTTCTCAAAGGAAGCTACTGGCGTGGTATTTAGTTGATTTCTTTATGGAATAATGTGAGGTGATTGATGCATGAACTTCTAAAACGGAAGGCGACACAAGCGAATGACTTCAACCATTTCACACATCATTAATGAAATCACAAAAGTTGCAACAGTTCTTTGTCTGAAATCACAAACAAAAGAGCAAGGGAATAAGAAAGATGAAAAGACATTATAAAACAAGGATGCATATCTTAAAAATGGATCAATCAAAGAATAATTCCAGCATAACTAGCAATATCAATGGTATCAATTTCTAAAATATATGAAACCAAATGTAATTTCTTTCATATATTGATGTAGCAGGTCAACTCATATAACTAAGAATATTTTGAGGAAGTTGAGCTTTGTTCATGCTGGACACAGCATGTCCAACATGAACAAAGAGAAAGCAACTTTGAGTCCTCTTGAAGGCATTGGTTCACAAGCTTTTGCTAGGAAGATGCATTAGCAGAAGTACATAAATTAAGTGTGGTAATCTCAAAACACTTCATTAAGCCATGAAGGTAAAGCTATAACTAAAAGCATATGAAGGCAGTGAAAAATTAAAGTTCGTGACACCAGTGAGACCAAGAAGCAATACAGGGAGAGATCAGGTAGATTTGATTAAAGAAACTAAGAGGAAAATAGCAAAAACTGTACTTACAACAGCAACAGATTTTACAATTTTGACAACTTCAGCAACAAATGAAGAATAAACATCCTTATGAACATAGAATCTCTCAGCACCCGCACAATTTTGCCCACTTGATTGGAGAGCAGCCCTAGCAGCAACTTGTGCAACCTGCTTCCCGTTAAATGATTTGGTAATAACCAACCATCCAGGCAAAAGAAATAGGATTATGCTCAAGAATCTAGAATTGCAATGTTGAAAGTTATCAGTGCATTCATATCTAGAAAATACAAGTGCAGGCTCGAGGGATTCATACATGAGGCACATCCACATCTTCGCAGACAATAAATGCATCTTTTCCACCAAGCTCAAGTGTAACTGGTATTAATGTATCTGAAGCTTTCCGCATTATCTGCATATACAAGAAAAGCACCAAGCACTTCATCTCAGTTTTCATCTCCAATTCAGAAGCATCTATACACCTCAAAGGTTTGAAAACTGAAAATTAACGAGAAAATTTTTTTACTTTAAATGAGTGAAGCTCAAAGATACAGGGGAGACACCATATTGCACAAGAAACCTTTTCCTTCTTTAGGTGGAAGTTATGGTACACGGGTGGGTGGTTTCAAGAGTAAGTAATGCGCTCAAGGAATTTAAAAATGAGAAAATGGACTTTTGTAGACTATAATACTGCTAATGGTAAAGCAATAAATCAATATATGTTTCTTCACTTCCTACCATTCTACCCACACCAGGTGATCCGACAAATATAATTTTGTCAACTGCAGACACTAAGGCTTCTCCAGTTTCAGCAAACCTGCAGAGAGGTTCAATTCAAGCAAGCTCTGAACAGAAGTCAACACAATGAAACCATTAAAACGATGCATACCCAGTTATAACTTCAACCAGGTTTTCAGGAGCTCCTACAGCAGCAAGGGCTGTCTGAATAATTCTCATATAAAAACATCCTGACCAACTTGCATTTTCCGAAACCTACCATAACAATCATACTCATCAATTATCAAAGCAAATCAGCAAAGGGAATGTATGTATTTAAAATGTTTATCCTTCTTTTAGATAGAATTTTATCTGAGACAATTAAAATGAATTTCAACTCTTCTACACTACAGAGGCATTCTGCGGGAAAGGACCAAGCTTAGTCACAGACACGTTACTATTCCTCTATGTTATGAAAAATAGTGTCCATGAGTGAGGGCTCTGAGAACCATCTGGGAAGAACCTTGGTACTTAGAAGCATTGCCTAAAATGGGGGTTAATTAGGAAACAGGAAATAAGAAAAAAGATACAACTATTATTTGAAATACATGGCCCGTTTTATTTCTTCCAACAATCTACTTAAAAAAGTTTGCTTAAATATTTATTAAAAATGCTGTTCTTACAGACAGACAATGAAATGGCTGGGCATAGAAAAATGTGCTGATGTCATTACAAAGCAACAGCTATGGTGGAACAGGCCAAAACTCTACTACAGACTGCAACTTTAAATCGATTCATAAATACAACACTCAAGAGACAAAAGGAGTTAACTAAAACATGCAATACGTCCAAACGATAATCAATGCAGGTAAGGAAGAATACCTTAATCACAATGCTGTTTCCTGAGAATACTGCCGCCAACATTGGGTTGAAAATATTATGAAAAGGATAATTCCACGAGACAATAGCACCAATTACACCAAGGGGATAAAACTCCACCTTGGCTGTCTTGTGAAGCATTGATCTTCCACATGATCTATAAGATATCTAATGATGATTATTTTGCTTGAAACTTTTGGCTTGTTAATTATTCAAGCAGATAAAACATGATGAAACAACAAATTGTTTGGATCTTCCTACTCATTGGATGTTGCTATTAACAAAATGAGCATAAACGATGTTATTACTACAAGCACTTGTCAAAGAAGGCATCTACATATTTCACACCAAAACCAACAGGAGTATATTGCCACTACGACACAGCTACAACTTTTATGAGACTGCTTCTTGAGCTAAACACTGGTCAGATGTTCAAGTTTTGCTCTCGTCCAATCAGTAGTAGTGATAGAATTGAAAAAAGAAGTGATTGGATATACCTGTATTCAGGCTTTAGCCACCTTTCACCCTCTGAAAGAAGCCATGTAATTTTCTCACAAGTTGTCAATATCTCCCCCAATGACGCATCCACCATGGTCTTCCCAGTATCCCTTGAAGAAATTCTAGTTGAAATGACACATGAGACTGAACTTTATCACAAGTAGTCACAAATAAAAGCATCAATGCAAAAGTTGCAAGTTTTAATTTTAACATTCAACATTCAACACTTCAAAAAAATTCAACCAAAAGGGAGAAAAAGATGTACGTGATGAGGAATGATCTTAAACCTTTTACTTTCAGGTCATATTATGAATTCCATTTCTTAGCATCCCTAGCTGAAGTATTTTACTTGTGCTTCTGCAAGCTTTAATCCCAAATCACCGAAGTATTTTCTGTTATCAGTTTTCAGTCCAGATTGATATATATGAGGATGTCTTCCATTTCCTTTTCTTCACTGATGTTGCTTGTAGAGCAACTTAAACATATTCAGACTAATCCATCAGGTGACGGTCAATAAATAGAAAATTTTTTGATGGTTGGAAAAAACTATGCAAAGAACAAATTCTAGCCCCAGACATTGATTTGAATTGAAGCTACAATGAGAAAAAGTTGAAGACTGCTTGATTACTTTGACCATTACAGCAAATCCATAATTTATCATATACTGCAAAAGTAAAAGAATATAGAAGCAATGCATAGATTCCTCAGAGTTCTGATAGTTTTTTACAACTAAATCTTTTTTTTTTTGGTTCATTGTATGTGCATGCCATTGGGGCCAAGGAGGAGACTAGGAGAGGTTGAAGGGAGTTTTTCTTCAAATGAGCAAATCATTTGCTGGCACTTCCAGAAAGTTTATAGAGAGCTTTCTTCAGTTCAGGAGTCCTTACTCGCATATAAGATCTTGATGTTCAATTATATACTTCAGAAGGATCCTCAGAAACTGGCGCCTCTGCTTGAAGCTACTTTTTGCCCATATCTTTTGAGCTTTCCTTGCCTGTGCTACCCTCTCCTTAACCTAAGAAAATTGTGCAGTTGTCAATTTCAACTTGAAGTGGAACACATGAACTGTGAGAGAAGAATCATTAAGCCACATCATCAACCAAAAACACAACATAGAGAGGGGAAAAAGTTGGGAAACTACCAGTTTCATCGAAAGCCAAATGGAAAAGTTGGGCACAAATGTCGTGGTTATATGAGATGCTAAGGCCTTCTGAAGCCTAGGCGTCAGGCAAAGCTAAAGGTCACAGCTGATGATGGAAGCTACAAACTATGCTACAAAGACATTGTTTATGCAGAGACACCTACTACCTAAACACACTGGTGCATCTGATAAATACGATGAATTATCACAAATTCTGTAAACCTGGGTGGGAAGGGATCTAGAATCATATTAAATTCAATGATACCGAACACATTGCAGGTTATACATGAAGCAAAGAGGGCATGAGCAAATGATATTGCGACTCTAATCAAGTAATATTTACTTCAGAACTAGCTCTAAATGAAACCAGAATTAAGATAACATTCTAGCCAAATGCAAGAGATTATCCATACTGTTAGCTAATTTAAAAAAAAAAAATAGAACATGCCCAATATACAGATTTTACACACGCATCAAGTATCTAAAACTTTTAAAATGTAAGACAATTATCACACCTCATCAGGTTTTAATGCAGGGAAGTGGCCAAGGTACTTCATTGTTGCAGGCTCATAGCACTTAACTTTGTCTGTCTGCCGCCTTGAAGGTATCTGAGTGAAAACCACAATGTAACATTATCAGCAGACAACTGCTCAAATCTCCTAAAGCTCAATTCCAGAAAAAGGGGGGGGGGGGGGGGGGTCGAAAAAGCAAAAGCAAAAGCAAAAGCCAAGAAAGAATAGAATACAATCACTGCTTATCAAACACTAAGGAGTCCACAGAGGTGAAAAACAAGAAGAATAAACAAGCGAAATTGTTAGTTTGCAGCCAAACCAAGAACATTTCAAGTAATAAACATCGTCTATTGCATCCCACCTTGAAGCTTTTCAATCTGAATAAGTATGTTCTTTATTTAAATCGTAACTCAAATTTAAATGAATAATATCCAGTTCGGCACATTATATATCTAGTTAAAAAATTATACTACCAAAAAAATTTCTGTATCAAGTTCGCAGCTCTAACACATTCAAACAGAGAAACTAAACTAGCTAGGAATGAATAATTTTGTAGCATAGGAGAGATACTTAAAATAATAACAATTATAATAACTACAATTTTAAACTACAAATAAGCTTCGAAACCGAAAAAAAAAACAGTAGCAGTCTTCGGAACTCACATATATGTAGCTGTTCTCGTCCGTCTGATTTCCGTTACCCAACACTGCAATTAACACAATAACTTCAAAATCAATACAATATTTGTATCTACACAAACAAATTTTTCCAATCAAATTATTCCAAAATACTTTAAACATCTAAAGAAATATTACTACATACGAAACTAAATACAGTCAATTACCGAGCAAAGCAAGTCTATTCGAAACTAAGCTAAGCAAAATTTCTAGCAAAACGGACATGTAATACTTATATATGTATAAGAGAGAGAGAGAGAGAGAGAGAGAAGGCACCGTCAGAGGCATCGACGTTGATAGAAGGCACATTGGAAGGAACGAGCATCAACAGGAATTTACAGATCACGAATGCGAATGCAAGCACCAGCAACGGCCACCAAAACGCCATCTCTTGATCGATTTATTTGAGAAAACGAAGCTTTTTCTGATTTTGATGAACCCTAGCTCTTGCTTTTCTGGTTTTTCTAAGAGAAACGAAATGGATCAAATCGCATAGTTTCAGAACTAAAATGGCTCCTTACCAGTTACCTCTGCTGCTTCACTGGTCATTGCACACTTGTCTATCAACTCCTCACACTAGAGGAGCCTAGGGCCTAGGCCCACCCAGAATCTTGACTATATGAGAAACATTTTCAATTTAGGGGCCAAATGGACAACGGCTACCACGACGCATAGAGAAAATCGAGTTTGTCAAAAGTGAGAAGTGTTTAAAATATTTCTCACATTTTATCAAATAATTTTTTTCATTGTTCACTTTTAAAATAATAATTTTATATCTCTTATAAAATTAAATTGATAAAATTTAATTCTGATCTGGATTTTCAATTACTTTGGATCCTGAATTTATCACGTGATTCACACATAATCATTTTTTATGGATAAAAGAAATTAGGCCTCATTTGTAGTTAAATAAATAATCTGATTTATATTCATTTTTTTCTAAAAAAAAGTATGATCTTACTTGAACTATATTCGTTTTTTTTTTCCTAAAAGAGTTAGATTTGACTCAATTTATATCCATTTTTAGCACTAAAAATAGTAAGATTTCACTTTTTGTACATAAAAAATGGAAAAAATCATTCAAACATCTCTCACATTTTATAAAATGACTTTTTTCGTCATTCATTTTTAAAAAATGTAATTTTACGCCTTTTATAAATTTATATTAGTCAAATTTGATTCCTATCTAAGTTTCTAACTAATTTTTGTTTGAAATTCGTCACGTGCCTGCATATTTCAAAAAAATCTAAGTATTGGTCCTAATATCCATGGCTTCCCATTTGTAGCCATTTGTTCATTGAACTGGACCATACCTCTACCTCTATTAACGGTCTTGATTTTTCCTTGATTCTCCTATACGCAACAGTGCATGTGTGCCTGATTGTGGACGGACACATGTAGACCGTGTGACATGTCTGTAGAGATAAATTAAACTCAAAATGCCTTCAAATAAATATGTGTTTGGTAAATGAATTTTTTGGCTATTTATCTAAAACTTTTCTAAATTTACTGTAGAAGTTGTAAGAAAATTTTTTAGATTGAAAACTTTTTTTTTCTTTCTTTTTTTTTTCTCTCTTCTTCTTCTCCCTTCCCCCTCTCCTCACCGGAAGTTGTAGCAGTAGCAACAAATTTTTATTTTTATTTTTTGCATTTTTCTCTCTCCCTCTCTCCCTCCTCTCCTCTCCCTTCCCTCACCGACACTAGCAGATTTTTTTTTTTACTTTTTCCTCCCACTCTCTCTCTCTCCGTCTTCCTCTCCCTCAATTTCTCTTCTCCTCCCTTCTTCCCCGCCAGCTCTCTCCCCCCCTCCCTCCTGCATGACCAAATCGGGAAGGGGAAGAGGAGATTGGCAGGGGAGGGAAGAGGGGGAGAGAGGTATCGAGAAGGAGGGGAGGGGATGAGGAGAGAGAGGAAGGAGGAGTGGGAAAGAGAGAAGAGAAAAAAAAAAACTTTCGCCGGCTCTAACACTGACATTGAAAGAGATGGTTGGCGTCGTAAGAGGTGACCGGCATTGAAAGTGGTGGGTTGATGTAGGGAGGAAAAAGAAGAAAGGAAAAAGAGAATTTTTTTTTTGTGTATTTTGAAGTATGTAGTTTAAAATTTTTTTGAGATTAATATAGTTAAGATTGTTAAAAAATTAGTAAAAGGTAAACTTGACCAAAAATTTATTTGCAAAACAAGCCCAAAGTTGACCAATGTGGCTGTTATTGGGCTTACCTTTTTTTTTTTGGTGTCCGAACCACATTAAAAATTTCTATATTTCCCACATCAACTTAAATCAGATTAACTAACTGCACTAACCAATCCATTTACAATTGGTTATTTATACAGGCGGAGTCAAAAACATAATCGATATTTCTGGTTGTCCTTTTCAACCAGTCCCCCGCAGTACACCACTGCCTCATCTTTGATCTCTCCTACTTTCCCTTAGATCATTTCTCTGAGATTACAGAGTAAAAATAAAAGAAAAGAGCCAGATCTGTTCCAGTACTAATCAATTCCCAGTAGTGATTAATTTGGAAAAAAAAAATCCATGGAAGCAGAGAGGAAGGTTGGGGTGGCTGTAGATTTCTCGGCATGCAGCAAGAAAGCACTTCAATGGGCGGTGGATAACGTTGCCCGGAAAGGAGATCATCTAGTCCTTGTTAACGTACAGCCTGAAGGCTATTATGAATCAGGAGAGATGCAACTTTGGGAGACCACTGGTTCTCGTACGATCACATTCCTCTGCTAATCCTAATCTTTACTATTTATACTAGTACCACGTTGTGATATTATTTGTTTTTCTTGCTGCACGATTGTTTATGCCATTGGATTTTGTGGGCTGAAAAGTTTTGATCTATGTTGAATTGGAGGATTGAAATATTTATGATCCTAAGTGATTGAGCAGCTAAATTTGGAAAAAAGAAAAAAAGGCAACTTAAATATCTCGATTATCTTTCTTGTTGTCAGACTTGTCATAGCTTTATTGGTTGAGAACTTCTATCAATTAAGGGTGTACAGGGGTGATGGTCTTTTCCTGATGGAGGCTCACACATGTAATACTCTTTGTCCAATTATTTCTAGATTCTTTTTTTATTTTTTCAATTTTGAAGTAGGTTTGAGATTATTGGTCAGCCAGTTGATGATAAATTAATTGAATAACCTAAGGCATTGTTCAAAGTTATGTTTTTGTGATATCAAAAATGTTTCTTGGTTTTTTGAAAGACGCAGGCTATTATAATTTAAAAGAATGCATATTCTTGTGAAATGAAATCATTTTGTTGGCAAAATTCAAGATATTGTTTGTACGCCTTAATAGCTGTTTGTGTCTCCATTATATAATTTGCTGTACTTTATGTACAATTTTGAAAGTAAATTGGAAAGATGATATTGATCACAGTTAGAAAGTCTTCATTCTTGCTTCATTTAGTTACATACGTATAATTGCCCTACTACTGCTTCATTTAGTTATATACGTATAATTGTGCTGCCACTGATGCATTGTTTATGCCACTGATTCCTTTCTTTTTTCATGTTGTTAGCCTTGATCCCTTTAGTGGAATTCTCTGACCCCCATGTCATGAAGAAGTATGGGGTTCACCCTGACGCAGAAACATTGGAGATTGTTACTTGTGCTGCTAGGGAGAAGGAGGTCAAATTGTCTGTTTGAATTTAAGTATTTAACCTCCTGAGCTATGGAGAAAGTGGCTGTTTTAATTGGTAGAAGCTTACAAATGTTTAACTTGGATGCAGATTGTGGTGCTCCTGAAAATTTACTGGGGAGATGCTCGGGAGAAGCTATGTGAATCCATTGACAAAATACCCCTGGACTGCATTGTTATTGGGAACAGAGGCCTTGGCAAGCTCAAGAGGTTGGGTTATTTGTGCAAATATAGTTTATTTTATCTAACTGCAAACGTACTGGTGATAATTTGGGAAGTCAGACAAAAACCCCTATGTTATTATTATTATTATTTTTAAAGAATATGGATATAAAGGTCAATATTCTCGTAAATAGCCCTCAAGAGATTGATTCCTTCCAAAATCAAAGTTAACTCTTTGGTTAAATTTCTCAATCTGAGATGTTATTGATATGTAGCTGTTACAACCTTTTATTTTAAACTTACTATAAATCTTTGGCTGGTTGCACTATGAATCTATCTGGTGTGTGCATCTTCCATATGAGGCTGTATTTATATTATAAGTAAAATTCCTTGAAACTACATACGCTGGATTCTTTGGATGCAAATCTCATTTGTGTGTAACTATTTCTCGATCAAATCAAAGGATATTGGAACTAAATGAAACTTTGCAGCCGATAGAGTACCATGTAAAGCACTGATTCAAGAGGGATTTTGTTTCTTCCATTCTTGCAGGGCTATCATGGGCAGCGTTAGCAACTACGTGGTAAATAATGCTTCTTGCCCTGTGACAGTTGTGAAGAATGTTGAACATGATTGATCTTACCTCACATTTTCCTGTGGAACTGGGAGTTAACTGCTTAAGTAGACTCCGGCCCTTTTCGTGGTCTATATCCACATTGTACCAATAATCCTGCTTTTTTAATCTGATGTTGTATCTGGATTCTAAGCATGTAAATCAATTATGGAGCTTTGAGGTCTTGTTATTGTCTGAGCCGGTGATGATGTAGTAATAAATCTTTGGAACTTATGTTGGTATTCTAAAGTTGCGATGGATTCTCAATGAAGTGCTGGTTTACTCTTTGATAGACATTTAAATCATATCCTGCTTTCTTTGCATTGATAGAATTTATAAAACTTGATATAAGCGTCATTGCAGTATCTGTCATTTCATTTTTCCCCCCTCCCAAAGATACCTTTACTACAATAGATGATCCTTCCTTGGTTAGCATCATTGAGAAAAGGTCTATGGGTAGCTGTCCTAGTTAATTGACTTGAATTGATACCTGATTCAATTAGAAAAGAGTAAATTGCCTGACCAACCCTCAAACTATTGCTTTTATACGTTTATTGTCCCTTATGTATTTTGTGTAATAATTAAACTTCTGAACAAGTTGGTGTGTATGAATTTGGCCCTTCCATTGGAAAAAAACCATTTATCTCTCAACAAGGGGGACAATTTTGTCCTTTCACAAAAAGCAAACCAGGGGGCTGACAAAAAATCGCTGAACCATTCTCAAATTATTAATTTTGTACGTTTTTAATCTCGCGTCTATTTTATGTAATATTTAAGCCCCTAAACAAATCAGTGTGTATGAATTTGACCCTTTCGTCCAAAAAAAGTCGATTTACCAAAACTTGATTAATTTTCATTCTTTTCTCTTTTCCCTTTTCTTTTCTTTTGTCTCTTTTCTTCTTCCTCATTTTTCTTCTATAAGCTGACCGACAGCCATGGGGTTTCTAGCATTCAAAAAGTGGTGAAAATGGCTACTTACAGTTAGATTTGGCTCTCTTAAACTCCCTCAAATCAAGCCTAATAATCATCAAATAATACACCAACATACTCGCAACGGATCTTCTGTCCCATTTTCTATATCATTCTCTGTCTTACATTTTATTATATTACTATTTCTTCTTTATAAACATCATGTTTTTATTTCTTTTTTATTTCCTTAAAATCCAATGATTATTAATTGAGTAATACACAAAATTTAGCAAATTCAAAAAATCAAAATGCATAAAAAATGTGATTTTTATGAATTTTTTGCTATATTTTTTAATTTTCTATTATATATTGCTTTTTTAATTTTTTTTAATTTTTTATACTCAATTAATAGTTATCGGATTTTAAGGAAACAAAAAAGAATTTAAATACAATATTTATGAAGGAGAGATAGTAATATAATAAAATGTGGGGCAAAGAGTAGCACAAGAAGTGTGGTAGAAGGTTTGTTGCGCTACATACTACTTATAAGATTTAAGACTCAAAACAACTAACCAATCCATAAATAAAAATCATGAAATCATAAATTCACGTACAAATGTTAAAATTTTCTATGAAACCCACTTGACCATAAAAAAGCCCTCCTATTGCTTCTCCCTTAGCCTTTTCCTTTCTTTTTCTTATGTGCTAAGAGCCTGTGGCTTTGGTTGGAAGCCAAGTTTTTTGTCAAGTTTGTCTGTTACAAATTTTTTAAAAACTTTAACTACAGTAATTTCAAAAATTTTTTCAAAATTTTTAAACTATACACTTCAAAATTTTTTTAAAAAACTTCTACAGTAAGTTACAGTAAAGTTTTAGACAAATACCTAAAAAACTCACCTTCCAAACCGGGTATGCATGAATTGTGTGTGTTTTTGCACGTGAGTGTGTGAAGTGACTACGAGAGAGAGAGTCAATAGAAAGAGGGATGATAGAGGTAAAGGGATGAAATTGTCCATCAGTTTTGTGAGTTCAAATTGCTTTTCTAGACGAAAGGGCCAAATTCATACACACTAATTTGTTCATGAGTTTAAATATTATATAAAATAGATGAGGGGTTAAAAAGATATAAATTCAATAGTTTGAGAGTCAGTTGGGCGATTTATTCTTCGTTTTTTTTGTCCGCTCCCTAGGTTGGTTTTTATGAAAGGACAAAATTATCCCTCGTGTCATGAGCTCAAACGATCTATTTGGACAGAAGGGTCAAATTCATACATACCGTTCAGGGGCCTAATTATTACATAAAATAGATGAGGGATTAAAAACGTACAAAAGCAAAAGTATAATGGCTAACTAGGTGATTTAGGCCCTGTTTGATAACTCCATTTAACACTTAAATTTAATAGATTCAAATATTAAGATGGTCACACGCGTTTGATAATAAAAAAATTAAACATTTGAATTAATTAAGTGACGCTGAATTTTCTAGGTAAAATTTGCTTCAAAAAATAAGTGATAAACTATTCACTTATCATTGAATGTGATATACACTCAAATATATTAGATTTAATACTTAACAATTCAATAATTTAATGAATTTAAATTTCAGATTTTAAATTTCAGTTTTATCAAACGGTTACTCATTAGAAAAATAGTGCTTTTGCCTGTGCTATTAACTCATTCTTTTTCCCCTTGTTCCCTCTAACGTGCCCAAACTTTTGCAGACTTGTGAAAATGGGTTATAATAATCAAATAAAGACAGAATTCAAACAACGAGGTTCCCTCAAGAATCAAGACTAATATAGCAACAGAAATGTAAGACTGAGGCATAACTAGAGGGCCGTGTTAAGATATGGAGTAAGATGGGCTCCTGGCAAAGTTTCATTTACTACTATTTTTTTGCTCATTCAGTGCTCTCTTCTCTCTCTGCATACATTTCTCTTAAAGAACCAAAAAAAGGTAAGTCGAGTTCTTGGCAAATCAGGGAGGTAATGATAAAGTTAAAAATTAATCATATCTTAGTTAACTGTTAGTGGTTAATTTTGAATAAGCAATCACCGATTGTACGTACGCCCCTTTTACGGCATCAGTTGTTTCCCGTTATTAAATACTATACAGCTGTTTGCATTTTTGGTAGGGCAAAATATGCCACCTATGCAAGAGATTAAGAAACAGGAATAACGTTAGGACTTCTATCCTTCGTTGGGTGATAACAGACGGAACAGCATCATTGTAGGAACCCAGAAACATATGAATGGCTTACATTGAAATCATAGCCAAATCCGGGAAACAAGCCCAAGACATTGAGAAACATGCAAGTTTTCTTCTCTTCTTCATCCAGTCATAACTGCTTCGTTGGATGGTAACTAACCGTAAGTTGTTCCCCAACTGGCCTCCTATTTTTCCTACTTCCTAACTATTTTATTTTCATTTTCTGCATGATTGTTTCCCAAAATCTAGTTGACCAGAAACAATGGAGTCTCACATTCATCAGAAACTGCTGTTGATAACCGCATTCTCTATCCTTGTATTCAACTACGAACATTCTAAATTCGTCCAACATGTTGCAGCACACACAAACTTATCTCCAGAACCTGCGACATTTCCCAGTCAAGGGGAAGAAAGTCCTGACCAAGAACTCCCCGGGTTAGGCCTTGTCTCATTCCCTCCTTCAGAGGCCTTTTCTCTGCCTGACTCTGACTCGCTTCCCCCATCAGAATCAGATGAACCATCTGCAGAGCCCTTTTCTCTGCCTGACTCTGACTCGCTTCCTCCATCAGAATCAGATGAAACAACAGAGGCATTTGTACCATCCTATTTTGGCGGAGATTCACCATTGCCTTCATCTACCTATGTTGATTCTGACATCAAAAAGATATGCGATTCGACCGACTACCCTTCTCTTTGCCTCTCCACTATTGTTCCCTCACTAAATGGACAAACTGATGTGTTTTCTGTTCTTGAAATAGCAATTAAGGCCAGCCATGGTTATGCAAGCTTTGCGTTCTCCATGGTTAAAAAGTTAGCCATGACTCCAGGAATGCCTAATCAACTAGTTGCCATCATCAATGATTGCAGGGATAGTTATGACGATGTTCTGTACAATTTCCAGAAGGCAATGACTGCACTGCCGGCTCGTGACGTTGGCACCATGAACACTATGCTTAGTGCTGTTCTGACTGATGTAGGAGATTGCCAGGATGCCATAAATGCAGCTAAGATACCTTGTCCACTGTCCGTGTTTGGAGACAAGTTGACTAACATGACTAGCAATTGCCTTGCAATTGCTTCCATGATCCAGTAACTTTTAACTATTTCAGTTGATGTACTGTTTGTCTAGAAAACGTAGGATTTTCATTTTCTTGATTCTTTAACTAATTCACGCTGTTCGGGTCCGCCAAATGTAAGGGAAACACTGCTGCTTATTTTCTTGTTTTGGTGTTACTTTGAAAGAGAAGGAACTCTATGCCTGGGTGCGCATAATCTGTTCGTCAGTGATTGCCGTAAACTAGAAACTATGAATTGTAAAAGGAGATTTCCTGTAGTGTTTGCCCTTTATTATGGAATAATACAGAACATATTGAACATTTTTTTTTGGAAGTGTTTCCTAATGTTCTTGATGCTACCCCATTATTATTGCTAACCAAAGAAAATAACAAACCAATTATATTTGATCTGCATAGGTTCGTGACACCCCTATAATCAAGACAAGCCATCACGAACCTAAAAAGGGAGGCCAGTGTTTTTGTGTCGCAACTCATGCCTACCTCAACGCTGATACAACTACCGTTTCGAAATAAGGTATTTCATACGAAAAAAAACAAAAAGGGATATTATGTTTCTCTAGTATATGCGACAATTTGTAAGCTTAGCAAATTTCTCAAGGATGTGCTATTTCTGTGAGAACTTGGAATCGTAGGAATGATTACAGAAACAAAATAATCTCAAGTGTTTTTTCTACATAAGCAGTAAAAAAGCCAAAGAATTTAGTCATTTTCACGTGATTTCATCATCCTCGCATGACTCTTTTCTTATGGATTTAGCGCGCGCTCTCATTTCTCTCTTCTTTTTTTTCTCTTTTCTCTTTCTCCATTCCTCTAATCCACCTATTTTCTCAGATGACTCTTTTCTTATGGATTTAGCGCGCGCTCTCATTTCTCTCTTCTTTTTTTTCTCTTCTCTCTTTCTCCATTCCTCTAATCCACCTATTTTCTCAAATCGTCTACATATACTTGTTGTTTAAGGTTTCTCTTAAATTTCCGCCGCTTGCCCATCTCTCTCTTCCCCTTCTCGCCTCACCTTCTTCCTCTCCCTCCTTCCCTCTTTGGTCCTCTACCACTGCAGCTGGTTAAGACGGAACAACTTGCCGTGATATTTGCTTTCCTTCATATGGTTTAATTTTTATTTGAACAATTTTATCTTAGATGCTCTGAATGGATTCCTGTTCTCCTCCAGAACAGAAAGATTGAAGAGGTTTTTCTTTGTTTTCTTTGCATCCAGCCAAATATTTCTTTCTTTTCTTCCATTCTTTTCATTCAGGTCTTTTCACAGTTTTTCAAAAGTCCAGTTTGGTTGTTAAAACTAGAAGTCACGCAAAGCAGTGCTACGGAAACTAGAATACACGTTACACCTATCAAGTACATATATAGGAGTTTTGTGATGACAACCAGAAATAGCGAACTGTACGGAGGCATCCAAAACTCCTTTGAGCATAAATACTAAAAATCCCACGGGAAATTGAACTTCTTTCTATACATCATCTTCTGCTTTATATAAGTAGAGAGATCCCTCCGCCATACAGACCTCAAGTAGTGATAGCAAGCCAAAAAAAAAAAAGCTTTCAAATATCATTATTTTACGCATTAATGTTATTCCCAATATCCACCAATCTTTGCTTTGATGGATAATATATTGATATAAACTGTTTGCTGTCGTTGCCCATTGCTACAGAATGATTCATCTGGAACCGAACTCGTGCAGCTTTACGATTCATCTGTGAAGAAAGCACTGTGTCCATGGGCTTTCATAAACTTCTTCAAAAGTAGAACTACAATGGCAACAGTAAGCCCTACAGCAGCCCACGTGAACAGACGATCATCAGCCTGTCTAGGGACTCTCACTTCTGGTCTATGCAAGAGTTGCTGCTGACGAGAGTGCATAGGGTGTGGTTGTGACATCTGTACAGAGTTTGCATTTTGTGGGGCTTCATGTTGTTCCTCAACAACCCTTCCATCTGAAGCTGGATCTTGAAGCACTTCTTGTGTATTATCTGCAACAGCAATAGCAGAATTCTCTTCAACTTCATCCTCTCCTTTAGAAGTCTGATCTTCGGAAGCCTGAGCCGTGCAAACTTGAGGAACTGGAGCAGCTTTGCTTAGCATGTACTCATGGATCTACAATAAAATTGACTTTCAGCTTGGAAATTAGATATCATATGAAATATCTAGAAAGGACTAAGGACAATCTGAACCTCATCAATCAACTTTTGGCGCTCAGAAGTCCCAAATGTCGGAGCAGCTTCACGAGATTTAATTGCAAGAGCACGCCTTTCCTCCTTCGTGTAGTCCAATGACCCCAGAGCACCATTGGGACTTGTTGGCATGAATGCAATTAATGCTACCAATGCAGTCCGGACTTTCAAAGCATCAATATGGAAGAGTCAGAATTCATGCATGATTTCAAAAGATCAGCATAAACAAATATAAATTAAATTCCCTTCTTGTGATGAATAAAAAGGTAAATTGTTGTCAGGACATGGCAACAAACAATCAGTTTACAGCCAGCTTGCAGAATTCACATCTGCTTCCATGGCTTAAAACCGCATCTAGCTACTTGTTACAGCAAACAACTAATGCATCCATTTCTCGCCTTTCCATATTCACTGATAGCTGCTTAAGCCCATAAAGAGTGGTAGGATGGTACTGAAATGTTATTTCCTTGTTTATAGCACTTAATGAAAGTGTATCAGACTAGATCCCTCTCCTGAACTAATCTCTTTAAGTCCATTGGGCAGATGACTGCCAGCTAGACAGACCCTCATAAACAAGTCTGAACAGTCATTAGAAACAGTGACACTCTTCCACCCCTCTTGTAAAGTATAGATATTCCAATCTCTCTCAGGTGGCAAACAGTCATTAGAAAGATCTTCTTAGTTGAAAACTAATGCCATCAATACCGTGTTAAGCATATGAAGCTACACATTGTTTTATTAATGGTGAAGTTTCATTTATAGCAGACATGACAAATAACAGTAAATTTTTTCAACTTGAATGAACTGGGAAAATTAAGTTTACCACTCCACGATGGCTGCCAATGCTCAGGGTGGTGATTCGAAATGCTCAAGCAAATCTTTGTTTGGACTTCAAAACGTCCATTGGGCTGGAAATAAGAGAGATAGCCTAGATTACGAGATATTCAAATCGAATGAACAAGATATACAAGGTAAGTGTAATAAAAATAGTCTTTATGCTTTAAGCTAAATGTACGTGATCCTTAGAGGATTTCTGAAAATCAATATGGTTGCACACGGGCAGACAATTTGGACATATGGGCGAACATTTTGAGTGACATGGATTTGAAATATATTAATATTTTTCTAGATAACACAAGGGTACAGGCCCATGGTACCTCTCTTAGTTTAAATAAAGCTGAATTTCAATAAGAACCATTTATGACACCTTTAGAATCCATTGAGCATAAGTCTAAAGTCTTCCATATATCAACTAAGAGGCTGAGGATCCACTGTAACTCAATCCAGACATAGCGCCGTCTCATACTTAACTCCACACGGACAGAGGAAATAAGAGCAATCAATTAACATAAAGAAAGAGAATCGTGAAAGATAAGAGCCTTACTGTCAACAGCATAAATGAAGGTGGCTTGAAAGGATATTCAGCAGGCAATTGGATACGTCCATGATAGATTCCTCCCTCAAACTCTGAATCACATGGACCCCTAATAGCAAATTGCCACTCAAAAATGTTCTCCTGATCATACAATACGACCTTATCAGGTTGCCATATTTTAAAAGTCAATAGCAATCACCATTTTACAAGTCAATTTAGTCCAGTGGAATTTTCACACATGGCATTATACTTCCAAAGAAATGCACAGACAACATAGCCCTCAAATACCAGAAAAACTGCAATAACCAGAAAAGAATATGTGGGCATTTGATACTCAAGCCGTGTGATACACCCCCAAAATTATCAAATCTAGAAAAGTGAAAATATGTCATTTTAGTATTAAGTATGGTTAGCAACTAAAAAGATCCTAGCTTGCGGCCACAAATGCAAATTCAGGAGACCTTTCAACCACAATCAAAGAGATCATGTCTGAACAAGCTAAAAGTTTGAACTAACAGCTCCAAAACCCATGTTCTGACTACTCAAAACAATTTCACCAAACATCTGCATCATGCCGATTTAACCTCAAATCATCTCAAGATCAATAACCGAATCTACTACATATCCTATCTATTGCGATTTACTAATCAAAATCCAACATTTAAGCTCCTCATCAGAATCCAGCTCCGATCTTAACGTACAAAATTACACAACACGACCTACATAAGCCAAAAAAAAAAGGCCCAACAAAAAAAATTTCAAAAACCAGGAAAAATTAAAGGAAAGCTTGGAGCTCAGTTAAAAATTCTCAAAAAAAAAAAAGAAAGCCAAATCCATAGCCATGCTTCATAAGATATGCTATCAAATTACGAAGGATCGATCTCCCGAATCCGAATCCGGATTCAATTAAACAATCATAAGTAATCTGGAACTGGTACATACAAAAACCTCTTCAAGGACAAATTTATCCGACGAAGTTCAAAAAGCTTTAAAATTAATAAACAAAGAAGGAAATACCTCAAGGGGCAGGCTCATGAAATCATCGGAAGGATTAGCTTGCATCTCTTTAAGTTCCTGCAAAATCCTCTTCACCGCCGGATTCTTCCGATTGTATTTCTCCTCCGCCATTTTTGCTGCTCTTCGGCTCGTAACTTAGGTCCTATCACACCGGCTAATTATCAACTCAAGGATATTTGTTCGATGAGATGATACAGGGCTAGTTTTAAAGTCAAAGTAGGAGTTTTTTTTTTTTTTTTTCCTTCGGAGGAGGGAGAGGGAGAGGGAGAGAAGTCTCACGCGGCAGTGACAAGTTAACACGTCAATTTGGTGCAGGGTGCAACGTGGCGAGTTTTTATTGGACTGATGATTAAATTAGATCTTTATGATTGGTCCGTTCTGGGGGTCTATTTTTAAAATAAGTGAGGTGAGTCGAGGTCAAGCGGAGAAGGCTTACTTTTAGTGGACTGGATTTTGCATTTTTATTTTATTCATGATTACTCCTATTTCTTAGTAATTTTGACGGGGTATTTATGGGATTGGTGGTGCGTCTAGAGTTCTCTAGTTAAATGGTAAATAAATATGTTGAACGGTTTTCATTTAACCCCTTTGTCGGGTTGATCATCCAATTATTGGTTCAAAACTTTACATCGAGTTTTATTATCAGGTGATTTAAATTTTGTGACATTACTAGACAAAAAATACCAATGAATTTGGGCTATTCAGTAGTTGTTGATAACAGGATCAGGCTCTCATGAGTTAAATTTTGTCCAATTCAATGATTCTATGTTATTCTTACTACTTTGAGTGTGAACTCATACAATGTGGTTGTAAATTTGAATTTGTCTACTTATAAATGTATTCTGAATTGGACAGAATTTAACTTATGCGATTGAATTGGACAGAATTTAATTTACGAGACCTTGATCCATTGTAAACTATAAGTTTCTTTGATTGCACATTTGGAAAAACCGACTTAAATCTAAAATCAAACGAGGCTTAATTTGTGTTCTTTAAATGCCAATATATTATTTTGCATATATCACACATGTTCTGTCTATATTGTTATATTTTAAACTTTTTTTTTAGCTCATATATATCATATCAAACAAATTGTTACAGTGATTATTTCAACTAATACTATGTCGAAACACAAATGTATCGTGTAACTCGACAAAGGCAAAGAAAGAAATTTTACCCCATTTATGCATTGGTTAGGTTAAACAAGCTGATGTGCAAGCTTTATGGTAGGGGTGGATTATAACTAACTAGATTCAACCCTATGCATTTGCAGATGCCATTATTTTTGGTTGGAAGCGGTATCATAAAATAAAACATGTCAATTCTGGATTATATTTTTCTTTCCATAAATATTATAACTTTTACATCTTTACCTTGTACTTTGATATCAATCATTACTCAACCAAAAGGTGTATAGTCACGTAATATTCAATAAAACTAAAATTAAATAGTTTAATGAGGAAATAAAAATAAAAACTTAAATCATGAAGTTGCTTCAATATTTTGCTCTAATCTAGTGATGACAATTGACAATCCACTGTGTGATAATATGACATTTATGGCTTAAGATCCTTCGAACTCATATGCTAAGAATTTCGTGTTTAATCCCCTTGATGTAGACAATATTTATTTGTAACTATTTTGCTTCTTCACGATAGTTTTGTGATAACTAAAAGGCAAAAATAATTTAACTTAATCCAGAACAAAAAAACAAAACAAAATAGGGTCACCATGAAAAATTTGTCTAAAAACATGTAGTATATTATTTATGTGAGCAAAACGATTTTAAACCATATCAAAGCATAATTTTCTATGCATAAATAGTTTTATATATTTTCTCTATACCACTTAATTACTACAAACTCCTAATTTTAAAACATCTCCAGTGGAATGAAAAATTATTTTTACTCCCAAATATAATTACTTAAAACTAAAATACTTGGATAAGACTGGTTTAGGAGCAAGTGTGGAATACTCGCTCTATCAAATAGCCACATGGAAAAGAGATAAAGATAAATTGATAAGTATTAAAATACGACTTTATTATACACACATACACACACATATATATATATTCAGCCCTCTAGCGAGCGGGGCCTCACAAGCTCAAAATTTTTAGTCACGTCCAAAAATCTTGAATTAAGTTTTTATACAACGTTATTGTAGAATTTTTTTACACTAGTAGTTGTAGAAATATGCCACATATACAAAAATTATATTCATATTTGAAATTAGGACATCTGGCATATATCGCATATTACATTGCACGTATATACACTCGTGTTGCGTAAAAAATTTATCCAAAAATCTGTAGTCATGTCAAAAAAGTCATGAGCTAAATAAAACACTACGAGATGTTCCTTTTGTTCTCCTTCTCGTGGAAATTGAAAGAGCATATATAGGTTTCTGGAAAGGTTTGCAAGCTTCACGAGTGGTCAAACGATATGATCAGAGAGGCTCGATTAGTTTCCGGAAAGGTTCTTACGACACAAGTGGACACTTTGGATGCTTAATCTTCACAATTGATCAAAATGAATAGAATTTATAGTTCTTCGAACATAAAGTATATGCTTTGGATGCTTAATAATCTTCGTAAGTGATCAAAATGAGTCGACTTTCACGATAAGTATTTACTTAATATAATATTTGTACTTTTCATTTTCTAGCCCAATGGTCTCTTCTATGCTTGTCAATTGTTTATTGAGGGTTGGAGACTGAAAAATATACTGCTAAAAATGCGTCTTCATTTCATTGTCGCATTAAATTTTTTAAGCACAACCTTGGAGCTTCTCCAGCTGTTTTTTTTTTTTTTTCAAGTAGTTTACATTAATCTTAGTTGAATTCAGTTCAATTCGACGGTGTACTATTAGGAAAATAATGGGTCCCCAGATCAGACTCCTAAAATTTTAGCTCAAGATCACGTAACCTTTGTTGATTTCGTGTAAAAAAATAAGTTAACTAAACATGTTTGATCCTTATTTGGTCACAAGTGTTTTTATTTTTTCTTTGCGTCGTTTGTCCAATGTGGAATCCAAAGATTCGACCGCAGCCGAACGACGACATGATTAATCTCGAAGCTTTTGGCATTAAGCAGGTGGATCGTCAAAATCAAACGTACTCAATTGTTGGTTGTGTTTGTCCTTTCCTACGCGTTGGAATAAGTCAAAATCTTGCTACTTGCTATTCCAGAAAATCTATTTCAGCTGCAAGAAAGAATCTAAGGCTTGTGTATTTAAAGCGCTTCAAACTTGACGCCAACATCGATCAAACTTGTTACTTTGATCGTGCTAGTACTGTATCACCTCTAGAATAAGCGGACATAAAGATTAGTTTGCAAGAATTTTAAGCATTAAAAAAAAATCTGCAAAAATCTCTTAAGTCTTAGGTCCTAATGGAGATGTTCCATTTCGATCACTTTGATTTTCTTGGGGTCTCTGGGAAGTATGGTTCTACAAAAGGTTTTCAGTTTGAAGATCATGCGAAAGAAGAGAAACGGAATCATCTGATTACAAATAATGTTGATGAATGGGAAGCATCCAGAGGCATTGGTTCCTTTTATCCTGGTGCCCCTGGGTCGAATCAGGTGCATTGCAGTACAGCTGATGGAGTTATCTTCTCCAAATTGCATCAGGAGCAGCAGTTAAAACAGTTGTCAGGTTTTGCCTGTTTCAATGATCTCTACTTTGACATGGAAATCCCACCATTTCAATCATGTGAGGAAGCGATTAAGAAGCTTGTCGATGATGTGGCTTTCGAGGGTTCAGAACCTAATGATGCCAAGAAAGAAAGGCCATATGCAGGATCCCTACAGATTCTGAAGAACTACAGGAAAAGGTTCAGAAAATTAAATGTTGAAAAGACGGATTTTCCAAGTTACCTGGGGTGCACTTTTATAACTAGCCAGAAATTATCTGCTGATGCTATTCTAAAGTTGGCTGCACAAAATTTCATCCGAAGTTCTTCCGAAGGTACTTCTTCTGAATTCTTTGTGCTTAACCATCCTTATGCAAGTTCATTCGTTGGCTTGGGTGAGGAAGACATCAAAGGTGTGCAACTTGTCCAGTATCTTCTAGCTTCAGCTGAATTAGTGGGCAAGAAACAGTTCGAACGTGCAGGTAAGCTCCTCCTTGAATGTGATAAGCTGAGTTCTAATCAAGGAAATACTATTGAAAGGTTAGTCTACTATTTCTCTGGTGCACTCCACGAGAGAATTGATCGTGAAACTGGAACAGTTACTCCTAAAGGATTGGGGAAGATGCAGTCCCTCGATATGCTAGACACGATGTCAGGCCTCACACCAGACATTATTGCGATGCAAAAATCAGTACCCTTTAGTCAGGTTAGCCAATTTGCTGGAACACAAGGTATATTAGATCATGTAGCTGATGCAACAAAAATTCATATTGTCGATCTTGAGATAAGGACTGGGATGCAGTACACAATTTTGATGCAAGCTCTAGCGACTAGGAGTCAAAATCCCCTTGAATATCTTAAGGTAACTGCGATAGGAACCAAATCAAAGGCCAAAATTGAGGAGACTGGGAGACGACTCGCAAGCTTTGCCCGGGCTTTGAACTTGAAATTCTCACTTAACATAGTCATGGTTGCAGATATCATGGATCTTAATGAGAACCTGTTTGAGATATATGCTGATGAAGCAGTTGCTGTCTGGGTCGAGTACTACTTGATGTTCATGATTCGCAGGCAAGATATACTGGAATCGTTGATGAATGTTGTCAAAGCTATTAATCCTCGTGTGATGATTGTTACCGAAGTCGAGGGAAACCATAATTCTCCAGTTTTTGTGACCCGCTTCATTGAAGCTCTATTTCACTATGGTGCTTTCTATGATTCCTTGGAAGACTGTCTGAAGCATGACTCAAAGAATAGAATGTTCGTTGAATCAGTATACTTCAGTCAGGCAATAAGGAACATAGTAGCAACTGAAGGAGAGGAAAGGACAATCCGACATGTGGCAGTGAACGTCTGGAAGGCATTTTTTGCTCGTTTTGGGATGGTTCTGGTTGAGTTAAGCATGTCTTCCATGTACCAAGCGAATTTGTTGCTGAAGAATTTTGATTGTGGGAGTTCCTGCACGCTTGCTATGGATGGAAAAGGCCTAATCATCGGGTGGAAGGGAACCCCAATTCATTCACTTTCTGCTTGGAAGTTTCGATAATATTCTAAGAATGCAGTTCTGGACTTTGATATTTTGAATCTGTCATCGTCCTCCTAACTGTCTATCTAAATCTGTAAAATGCATATGCAGGTTTTTTTTCATGTTGCTTGACATAGATACTAAGATTGATGAGTTGATTGTTTTTTTTTTTTTATTTTGCAAACCAAGCATAAAGTCATTGTGATTTTGCGTGCAGTCATGTTTGAGTCTTATCTTGAAGTTGCTAATCCTACGGCCTCTGATGTTTGAGTGGAATTTAGGAATGATAGTGGTAATGCAAGAGATGATCTTTAACAGCTTGCTTACTCCAACGGTTTCATCCGTATTTTCAATGTGTTAGATGTACTTCCTGTATAAATGTATAGTGATCGGAATTCATCAAGGTTTTCCCTTTTCTCCAATCTTCAGTATCCTATGTAGATGCATGCCTCCTTTTCTCTTAGTTATGCAGAAAAGGTCCAGCATAACGGTGACTTAAAAACTGTACCAAAACTTCAACTCTACCACTAAGAAAATTTAAGGTTTGAATGTTCCTGTAACAAGGGAGCACGCATGAAAGGAATCGAGATCTCTACTCTTGATAAGCATGGAAAGGAACAATTCTATCTAAATTTTTTGTGTTGTGTCCTTGGTTTAGTAAGAACTCTGCTGTGTTCGATGTGCATGTCATTTAGAAGCAATCTGTCAGTCCGATGACCAAAGTCTAAAGTGCTTCACTCAATTGCAGTCAAAATTGTCTTCAAATGTTTGTAATTCGGTAAGGAAGTTGGCTGATTTACTAAATGCCATTCTAGAGCCGCCTACCACTCTTAGTGGCCAACAAAAGAATAGTACAAATATTCGGGCATGGAACTTGGTGAAAACAAGAACCTACTTTGTTGCAAATATGAGGACTGAAATTCCAGCCATGATCATAATAATGTCAGAGTTGGAAGTTTTCCAAGAATATGGCTGATTGGAGTGTGAATTGTGTGACTAGTCTGAGTCGGCTCCAATTTGAACATACCATGAATTGCAATCCAATTTAGCCTCTGTATTGCTTGTCTCCTGACTGTGCAAGGTCGAAAGAGAAATTAACTCTTGCAACCTCTTGTAAGGGTATCGACCTGTCAAAGTTTGACATACTTTTTCTTGTTGCTATGAATAAGAAACTCAGACATAAAATTAAGTAGTTTCTTCGACTTCTTGTGACTGCAATCGATTTTTCCTCAGTCTTCGGAGTGTTTTTAAGGCAATGATTTTCCCTTTTCTTTTAGTTTTAGGTTGAGACAAAACTTTAAAGTATACAGAGTGTGGCAATCATGGTTCAAAGTCGCGGTCGCGGTCACGGTCGCGGCCCGGAACATTTCATATCGGTCGCGGTCTCGGTAAGACACAAATTTTTAAAATATTTAATATTCTAAAATTTGTAAAAAATATGATAAATAAAAATAATTAAAAATTAGTAAAAATAATAAAAATTCAAGTTGACTCGGGATGATTCGGAGTGACTCGACCGTTTCAACCGTTCACGGTGACGTCTCGGCCTGTCACGTATCTCAAAACATTTTGGTCGCGGTATCGTCTCGGCCGAGTCTTCGAACCATGGACTGGCAGTAGAATCTACAGTTGGAAAAGCAACACATATCCAGAACATCAGAAATGAACCAAATGCAGTCTGGAATGGTTTGTCTTTCTTATAAAAGAAACTTGCTGCCGTTTGCGCACAATAAAGTGGCATACCCTTTCTAACCAATGCACTTGAAATCAGTAAGGAATAAACGAGCACTGCAAAAGTAACAGAAGGAGCTGTTTAGGATTGATAATCAGGTAGTTTAGGATTTGTGACAAATCTCCAACCTTAATTTCCTTAGGCCTAGTGAAACTAGCCCAGCCTAGCGCTTTTTTTTTTTTACTTTCATCGTGATGATATGATCTCCAGAAAGATTCTCCTTTGCTGGTCACTGAATAAATTAATCAAGTTCGGTCGAGTTAATCATAAACTGGCTGAGTCAAAACTTGAGTTAATCATAAACCCGAGCATGTGAATGTATTTGGGGCTCAAATAACTTGTAGGATCTGATTGAGCCTCACATGTATGTATATTGCTCCAAACGATCATCTCATTCCTATAATTACACGGAGCGTATGGTAGAATGGTGACACTCTGATTTAAGGTGGAGTAGACTTGTGTTGTTGATATAAACAATCTTAAAGACATTTTATACGATTTAAGGTTGTAGCATTCTTTTGTTAAATGCATCCGGTTCAAATATTCTTTCGACTTAAGCAAAAAGCCAATAGCCGAAGGAACGACTTTTGAGAAGGAATTTTGTTCAACGGATTGTCCGTTTGCGGGCAAAAGATGCTCAAGATGACGGCCAATGTCCACGGAGCACAGAGGATTGAAAGGCTGGCTATGTTAAGATAGGATTTTGGTTGTCCCAGTTGTTTGAGACGTATTCTCCAAAGTTCAGAGATGAGACGCAGAAATTGTCGATTTCTGTTGTCGGCAGAAGAGGCCATCATCCAACACTAGGGTCTGGACTTTGGTAAGTTCCAGGTAGATTTTGAACCTTGGTAATGGTGGGCATCTTCAGTCATTGAATCAAATTTTCTTGTCACCCTTGACAACTAATGTGTTAGCCCAGATGGTTTCACCTGGGCATCAAGTTTTTTCAACAAATCTCTTGATAAGCCCAGTTGCAGATATAAATGGGGCAACTAGTCTAAGCCAAGCAGGTTTAAACAAAATTTTCTGTTCATTTTCCTGCGGATGCTTTTCATTTCTTTTGGAGTGAAATTTAACATATTCGACGGTTGATTAGATTATTTGATTACCTTCTGTGTATGTGACGATAGTCCCTAAGATAATTTGCTAATGGCTCCAGAAAGACTAAATAAGTGTAATAAGCAATTCGCATCGCTAAAGCTTCTACTTTAGTTGTTGATCAATACATGTAGTGCTTGCTGTCATATGGACTAGTCTTGGATTCTGATTCGACTTTGAAACCTTAGCATTTCCGTTTGGCTTAAACCTTCTGATTCGACTTTGAAACTTCAGGCTAACCAATCTTTTTTTGTGGCTTAAACACATTTCACCTTATAGCAATACCAAACAATGGAAAAGAATGGCAGAACCAAAAAGGGAACAATTGTTTGCCTCAACTAGAACCTAAGATTTTGCAACACTACTTAAATTTCTCACTATTTCACTTGAATGAATGCATACTCTTTGTGGTCTGAGCAATTACCAACCTGCAGAAATTACAAACAGATCACTCTCAACTGTTATTTTCCAAAGCGAGGACAAGATTTGATGTCTGTCCTTAGCATCCTTAGAAATGAATTTTGAAGCTATTAATTCAGCTTAATCATTGTCAACCACTATTATCTAAACCAAAGATACTAGCTTTGACGTTTGCTCCGTAGAAAACAAGAGCGTAATATCAACGACTACGGCCCAGTAATCATATCACTATCTCAGCTTAGTTAAGTCGTCTGAAGCTACTTTTATCCCTTTTTGTTTCTTTTATCTGTTTCTATCTGACTGACTTATTAACTGAGCCGGATTATCTCATTATTGCAGCGGAATTAAAATAAAGGGTCACCTTGTGGAAGTAACTCGAAGGTTTTAACAATTAACTTTGCCCTATGTGAAATGTAAATGTTAAAATTCTATAAATAGAAGATTAGTGGATTATCTACTTGATCATTAAAAGCCGATTTTTTTGGTAGTAAAGCTCTCAAAGTTGAGAACATTGAGATGTCCTACAAGATGTTCTCTCTTGAGAAACTTGATCTTGGTGGATTTCCTGATAATTTTGCTCCTTCTAAAGGTACAAAGGTTGCTGGAGAAGGAAATGCAAAGAAACGAACTCGAACTCGTTCCTTAGGAGGTGAAAACGGTGGAGAATCAGAGGAGATCACTTCACTTTATTCTGGCCTCAGCTTCGACAACCAGAAGGATAATACAGCTGAGGAAAGAATTTCCTCGTCCAAGTATCAGCACGAACTGCAACTGCAGCAGTTTGTGGACTTTGGAGGTTTGGATAATCTGTACTTTGATGTAGTCTCTCCACCATTTCAATCATGTTCTGAGGAGATAAGAAAACTATTTAATACCAAGCCTGGAAATCCAGAGTTTGTTGAATCCTGCAAGGAGAAGCCACATGCAACCTCTCTGGAGATTCTGAAGAACTATGGAAGTAGGCTGCGAAGACTGAATGGTGAAAAGATAAACATATCCCACTTTGACGTTGCAAGCACTGGGATAAGCAAGAAAAAGCTATCAACTCTTGCAATTTTGCTCTTAGCTGGAGAAAATTTCATTCATACATCTAATTCCACAGCAAAGAGTGAACTCTCCACTCTTAGTCACCCATATGCCAGTTCATTTCTTGGCCTCTCTGAGGAAGACACTAAAGATGTACAACTTGTCCAGCATCTTCTAGCTGCTGCTGAGAAAGTAGGTGAGAAGCAATTTCATCGAGCAGGAAAACTCCTGAAGAAGTGTAAAAAGCCAAGCTTTGACAAAGGAAACCCTGTTCAGCGTCTAGTTCACTATTTTTCTGGAGCTCTTCATGAGCGAATTGATAGAGAAACTGGAAGATCTAGATCTCAGGGTACTGGGAGGATGCTCACAAAGTATGTTGAAAATGCTTTAGCTACGATCAACTCCACTGTCCTAGCATTCCAAAAAGCAGTACCTTTCTCTTATGTTAGCCAATTTGCTGGAATTCAAGCCATCATAGAACAGGTTGAAGATGCGGGAAAGGTCCACATCATTGACCTCCAGGTCAGGCTGGGAACACAGTACACCATGTTAATACAAGCTCTTGCAGCTGGATCTGAATGTCCTGTTGAGCATCTCAAGATAACTGCTGTTGCAACTAGTTGCAGGGAAGCGATAGAGGCAACAGGTAGGCGATTAGTAAGCTTTGCCGAATCCTTTAGCTTGCCTCTCTCCTTTAGTATAGTGATGTTAGATGATATTTTAGACCTTCATGGAAATGTCTTTGAGCTTGATGATGAGGAAGCTGTTGCAGTCTATTCAGAATACTTTTTTATGATGATGATTGGATCTCCAGACAGGCTGGAATCTTTGATGGGAGTCATCCGAAATCTTAATCCTCGTGTATTTGTTATTACTGAAGTTGAAGCAAATCACAATGCCCCAGTATTTGTGAACCGCTTCACTGAAGCTCTCTTTTATTATGGTGCATTTTTTGATGCCTTTGAAGATTGTCTAAAGGATGACGAAGCAAATAGAATGGTCCTGGAATCAATCTACTTCAGTAAGGGAATAAAAAATATTGTGTCAGCCGAGGGGGAGGAAAGGACAATCAGACATGTGAAAATCAATGTCTGGAGGGAGTTTTTTGCACGGTTTGGGATGGTTGAAGTAGAATTAAGCATGTCATCCTTGTATCAAGCAAATTTGCTTCTTAAGAACTTTGCTTGTGGTAATTCTTGTACACTTGATGTGGATGGGAAAGCTCTAATTGTTGGGTGGAAAGGAACACCAACCAATTCTCTTTCTGCTTGGATTTTTGAATAAGATTCGATTACAGAAGGCTAAAAACTCTAATGAAGAGTGTAGTCTATCTTTAGTGCTTTGTTATCATTGCCTAATTATTGGGTGTATTTGCTTATTTTGTTAGTAGGAGAATAATTTCTTCCCTAGTTGTTAATTCCTTGCTGTCTCCAGTCACTACAAGTTACCCTAAAAATGTATAATTTTACTTTTTCGTGTCACTGTTTAGGGTAGTGTCTGATCTCGCAGAAACGCACTTTATGCTTGAACTGGTTAGATATCGACATAAGAATGACTTTATCGACCAAAAGTTACAGTATTTTGGTGTGGAAAGAAGTTTGGCAAATGAATAAATCTTTTCCTTTCTGAGCCTGTCCCTCCATTATATATGTGTGTATGTGGGTTGTACATTGCTTGTGTATCTCTAACAACAAAGTCTTTTATATGTTCCTTTTCTGTCTTGATATGGATACTTGACAGACATCATGACCAGCTTGCCTGCTTTGCGCCTGCAGTTTGATATGTACACTTCATTTGTCTTAGGACCTACTGAACATTAAGCTGAAGGAAAGTTAGCAAGTTTGTTACCCAAAAAAAAAGGGAAATTTGTTTGAATTCCCATGACTTGGAATTCAAGTCATAGTCCAGAAAATGAAGGCCCAACTAAAAGAAACCGAAAGCCAAAACGGTGTTGCTATAAACAGAAAATGCAAGTGTAATAGTCAAACCAGAAGTTTTTCCCCCTTGTCACCGTCTTTGATCCAGGCTACGGACCAGACAGAAAACAGTCCAATCTGGTGCCCGTTTATAAATCATTTAGCCAACTTGAAATAATTGATGATACATCTACTCATATGTAACATCTCAGACCATACAAATTAGATGTCTGAAGCATAATTACTGAACTAAACTTATTTCAATGGCACTTCCTGAGCTCTTAAGTTGACAATAGACAAAGATACCTTCCCTCTTTTTGACAATTTATTTGTACTCCCTGCACAGGAAAGAAGAGAGTCATTGCCAACTGACTACCTAGTTCAGTCCAATATTCAGAATACAAGAAGCATTAGTTAGTTCGTCGAGTATAGCCTCATTTCTTTCAAATGTGGAGCCTTTTACTGATCAAACTGAGCTACATTCTTGTCACCAACCGTGATAAATTGTATTGCTAGTTAAGTTCCCTATGATGAGTTGACGAATGGTTAAACATACTGCTGTTTGGGGCTGAATCTTGTTTTTTTTTTCTCCTCTATTCTTCAGTACTGCAGAATTCATATTATTGATATCATCAGCTATAATAGCATGATCAGCGGCCACTGGATGTCATTGTTGAAAGAACCAAGAGAATGGAAAAATGGTGCTCACTTTGACGCTTTGAACCTTAACCAAGAGTTATCATTCATTTTGGATCGTTTCCTCCAGAAGACACAACTTCTTCATCTAAGATGGTTGTTTAAGACCCCAAGGACGACTCATCTGAGATACAGCCTGATGAATGGTGGTTGTCTACTTGGAATTGCGCCTTTGGACTTCTGCTAGTATGGCGCAGACATTTGTAAGCTCTCACAGGAGTGGCCAGAAACCTGAAGCCATGCGTAAATTGTGGTTAAAGGACGGGAAGCCAGTACAAATGCGCCGATTCCTTGAACTGCTTTGGTGAAGCACTCTTATCTCAGCGAGATGTTGGATTGTGTGAAAGGAAAGCATGGAGCACCAAATTATGTATAGAAAAATGAGCGAAGAAGACATCCTTGAGGATCGGCTCTGAAACATTGTCATAGCTAAGGGTACTAAGAGGATTCATCTGAGATGAAGAGATTGCTTTCAGGAGGACCCTTTTTACACGGTTTGGGATAATGGAAATAGAGTTCAGCAGGACATCATTATGTCAAGCCACCCGCCTGCTTAATGAAAATTAATGCCGATTACTTGCATTAGGCATGTAACCTAACTTGGATACTAAATTGCTAATGGTTGCTTTGAGTCGCAATTTTCAAATATCTGCTAGATTTACTAAATTCACTAGAAAAGCTTAAACTTTTTTTTTTTTTTTTTTGCAAAGAGCACTTCATATTTTATTCATGATACTCGCTTTATCGTCTAGAATAAGGCAAAAAAGTATACGTTGAAGACCAAAGATATAAAAAAGAGCTGCCAAATACGAATCTAGGGGACGAATTTCCACCTATAGATACTAGCCAGGTAGTTCCAAATGATCAAATACAATAAGAACCCCTAGTTTAATAGGTCCGTCAGCATAGAAGCATCCAACTGCAAATGCCAAGTCAAAATAGTAACCATCGATACAATGTACTATCAGTTGCATGAGAGATTTACAATCTCTGAACTCGTCCAAAGGTAATTGTAAATTTGTGATCAAAATTCTTTTGAAGAGTTGGTCCACAGGAAGGGAATGTTAAACAGCAGGCGTAATCACATTTTTCATGATTTTCAACTACTCCATGCAGAAAAATGACCTCTTGACTAATCCTATATAAGTAGTCCTGCAGTTCGTCGTTGTCTCGTAACGGTATTCTCTTCTGATTATTGCTCAAGTCATTGGGATAATCCGAACTATATGTCGGATCTTGAGAACATGTGTGCCCCACGAGGCGATGATTGCCTTTGTCTGGACCGAAGTCTTCTTCAGTGCCTGGTGCGGTATGCAATGACAATCCCAATCGGCAAGAAAACAAGCAATGCACTTGCTGTGTCGGAGATCAATCCATCTGTCAAGAAGACGTTTTTACAAATAATTCTTTTATTGGATTTTCCGCTTGAGCTGAGGAACCGGAAGACTGCTGACTGCATTTCTTTTTTTCTTTTTTTTTTTAAAAAGACATGCTTTGTTCCGTGGTTATTTAAGCAGCTTCCCTCAAGCCCCCATTTAGAGTTTCAGCAGACTGGAAAGATATGGATTCTGGTCCAGCGAATATCAGCAATTCACAAACCATCTCTTATGTTGCTGATACAGAGAGGGAAATCCCGCAAATTCCTTTAAATCCTTTAGAACTTCTGAATCAGTATGCTCCAAAGGTGAAGCGTTTGAGAGTGGAAGATTCCAGTGAGAAAAAATCTGATCCTCCACCTAATCCTGCTAGTTCTGGTCACGGTCAAGCAATCCCAGCTGCCAGCATCATCAAGATGGCAAAAGCTCGACTCCTTCAGTTAAATTCCCAAAAGGCCGATATTGTTTCCTACGCTTCGACTTCTTTTGGTGCTCAATGTGGGCTCCCTTCTGCTGCTGCTGAAGACTTCGAGCTTGCACTACGACTTCTAGCTGCTGCTGAAAAGGTGGCCAAGCAACAGTTTGTTTATGCAAGAAAGCTGCTCAGCTTGTGCGAAAGCAGCGTTTCTCAAAGCGGTAATCCTATTCAAAGAGTTGGTTACTATTTTGCTGATGCTCTGCAAGAAAAGATTGATAAAGAGTGGGGACTAGTTTCATCCGAAGAAATGGAAAGAATAAGAAAGGGGCCAACTGATGTGGAGCAAACTATGATTAGATTGCGACCCGAAATGACGAGATGTCAACAAGAAATCCCTTTTTGTCTATACACTCAATTCACTGCAATTCAATCCATTCTGGATTGCGTGGCATCGGCAAAAAGGGTTCATCTAATAGATTTTGGAATTGATAATGGCTCACACTGGACATTGATCATGCAAGCATTTTCTGTCAGATTCGAATGCCCTCTCGAACATCTCAAGATTACAGCAGTTGGAGCCTCTAAGCAGATGATGGAAGACACAGGTAAGTGGCTATCCTCTTTCGCCGAGACCATCAGTTTACCGTTTTCATTCAGCATTATTGTATCAGAGATGAAGGATCTCAAGGAAGGTCGGTTTGGATTAGAAGCTGACGACACTGTGGCAGTTTACTTGGGGTTGCGACTTTGGACTCTGTTACCGTGGCCTAATCAATTGGACAAGTTTATCAAATTGATTAGAAACCTCAACCCCCGTCTAATTGTAGTTAACGAAATGGAAGCGAGCATAAATTCACCAGACTTCCTAAAACGATTTAACGAATCAATTCATGTTTTTAGTGCAATTTTTGATTGCATCAATTCTTGCATGTACCACAGAGTCATGTTCAGGAAGCTGAATGAAGAAGTTATCTTTCCTGGGATGATCCGAAACATTGTCATAGCTGAGGGTATTGAGTGGATTCAGAGGTATGAAAAGATAAGTGTCTGGAGGGCCCTTTTCGGAAAGTTTGGCATTGTGGAAACAGACATGAGCCGGCCTCCGCCAGATCAAGAAATCTTGTTCCTCAGAAGTTCAGACCGGTTGACTTCTTGCACCGTGGAATTGGACGGGAAATGTCTGCTCCTGGGGTGGAAGGGTTCAGCAATTCAGTCTGTTTCTGCCTGGAAGATCAAGCAGGACGACTGAAAAGAATCAATAATGCCTCCTTGATTAGGAGTTGGAATTGACATCATAATCTCAACAGTTTTTACAATTGCCTGTACGATGTATTGTACCACTTCTGTGTTGTACGTTTTTCTTTTCCTTCACTTCTCAATACTGCGTCATGCAATTCACAGTACTATTTTTTCACCTTTCAATGTTGTGTCATGGAATTGACTCTTTTTCCCCCCCTAGCTAGTGGTAAGAAGGACGGAAAAAGGAGAGGATATATTCCTAGCCGTTTTGTACTTTGGTTATACGAAAATGGGCTATAAACGCGACTAGTTTTTAAACCAACGATGAAAAACAAACAAGAGAGCTGAAATACGAAATAGCCCAAGAAATTAACAAAAAAACTCCCAATTGATTTGACACAATTTTTACATAAAAAAAATAAAAGTTATCAAGCAACCTCGACAAGGCTAATTACTCAGAATATTGATGAAAAACTAAAAAATCGGACATATATGATTCTAACAATGGGCATGCATAACGCTATTGCTACATCCCTACAGTAAAAGAGGGTTTTTTTTTTTTTAAAGCCTGCCATTGTCAGCCCGGCAGCAGGAGTTTAAATTTTTTTTTAAACGTTGCTAGGCCTTGTCAGCCTGACAGCCAAAAAATTTTTTTTTTTCAAACCTGAAAAAAGGGGGTTACTGATACGGCAAAAGGGTTCAATTTCATCCGAATCATGACGGACTCAGAGAGATTTTGAAGTTAAAAGGGCCTAAATTTGTTGGAGAAGTCCTCCATGATTTTCCCGGCTATAAGATTTATGGAAAAGGTCAGCTTTCTTCACCCTTGTTTGATCATGAGGAGCTTGCTGGTGGGCAATTTTATTATCTCCTTCCTCTTGGTGAAGAAAAGGCTTCTCAGGTTGGTGATGATTATGAACATCCCACTTTTTGATCATGGACTGACACTGAGAGTTGCAGGGGAAAAGGCCATATTGTAGGATACAAATTCCAACCGTAAATATTTTAGAGTCTGGAGCCTTGTACCGAATTTTTCTTAATCCGAGCCTAGGCCCTAATAATTCTAGAAGCACATCACTAAGCACAGCGCAAGCAAAATTTAAAAAATAGTACCAATTTTTTTTTTAAAAAAAAATCATTCAAAATATTTTTCACATTTTATAAAATTATTTTTTTCATTCTTTACTTTTAAGAATGTAATTTTACGTTTTTGTAAATTCACATTGATTAAATTTTGTTCCCACCTAAACCTCTGATTAGTTTTTTATCGGAATCCATCAAATTATATTTTAGGGATAAAATTATCAAATCATATTTCAAATCATATTTTTTCACAATTCACAAAAGATAAACCTTTTTTGTTTTAATTTGAACAAGTTGATATCGCCGGAGGCAATTTTTGGGCTTTGCATGTTTAACACGTGGCAGAAGTGCAAAAGTCCACTTGTATCTGAGGTCGTAGGCATCTTTTCGAAGAACGGTCCATTCCAAGTCTACTAGTTAGTAGTAGTTATTGCTATTGGGTCGGTCAACCCAAGGGGAGGACTATGCAAAATTGTTTTCAACCTTGACGAAAGGAATGGAAAGGAAGGATGAAGCAGAAGAAGCTAAGAGCAAAGTTTCTGTGATCGAAACATGGCTGAGAAAGCACCGTTTGCTCTACGTTGGAGCCACCAGGCACCCTTTTATCCATAGCATTCGAGATGGCTCTGTAGATATCTCTTCATTCAAGAGATGGCTGGTAAACTCATGGACTCGTGAATTTTTTTTTTCCGTTATTTGTTTCCTTTGTGTTTCTTCAATTGATCCTTATGTTCTAAATATTCCATTCTTGGTTTCTATGAATCGGCTTTCTGTTGCCTTCCAATATATGTTCAGCTATGTTAAATCTGCCAATTCATTTCTTCCATCCTCCCTATATGTGTAAATTAAATTCTATGTCGAAGCCCCTCTTTTGTCTTATCTGGAGAATTATTGCTATTTCTTTTTGGTCCCTTTTAGCGAAATCGTTCAGTTTTGTTTTGAATGTAAAAGAGGCACTAGACATGACAACTGAAGTTTTTGTGGTTTGCCACAAGCCCATCTTTTATGGAATACCATCTGTCTTTCTGTTTTTGTTTTATGATGGCCGGCCATCTATTTAAAGATGCTAAATTTACTGTCTTTTTGTCGTGGGTTGGAGAAAATTTAAATTTATTACTGTGAGATTTGGGATTTTGCAGAAAAGCTAGTAACTTGGAAAGAAAGGAGGGAATTAGATAGCAGTTAGGACTCTCTGCGACAAGTATGTGTACCATTCACTGCATTTGCCTTTTCATATTTCAGTGCTTGTATATGGGAAATAATCAACTTTAATCTGGAAATATAGAAATTAAGAAATAAAGGAATAAGCAATAAAACATGGTTGTAATTTGCTTGCTTTTGTATCTTGTCACGCTAAAACCATGTTTATAGCAGTACATTATAAAGGCAGTAATATAGTCAAGAACTACATTGCAGGAGCAAGACTACATATTTGTTAGAGCATTTGTCCCTTTTGTTGCGACTGTCTTGGTTAAGGCCTGGAAGGAGTCCTTTGATGCCACTGATATGGACGTCATTTTGAGTGGCATGGCTTCTCTCAATGATGAATTTGCTTGGTTCAACAAAGAGGCTTCAAAGTGGGGTGTTTCACTCACAAATGTTGTTCCTCAGAAGGCAAACCTTGATTACTGCAGGTACACTGTCTTGTTATGGATAAAGTTTCACTAAGTGTCTATAAGTAACCTTTTCCTGCTAAGAGTTGATCAGCGTATCATGAAAAGCAATTTCATGTCATGTCCTTGGGAAATAAAAAATAATTTTCTGCTTGTGTTAATAGAAAAGGGCGTTAAGTTTTACAATGGCAATGAGAATGTCTTCAGAGCCCAATTTCTTTAGGATGCTGTTCGTTTTAGGTTCTGTAACTTATGTACGATTCATTTTTATTCCAATCATAAGTTACCAGGTTGTGCTAATCCTTAGAATTTCAAGTCATTAGTCATATTGTGTTGAAGCTTTTCTGGATAGAACCACAACTTTGCTGGGACTACTGGAGCATCAGTAATAGGCCTTTTGCATATGCTAATATACATTGTTTTGCTCATTACCTTCATATTGCACGGAAGTTTAAGAATCCCATTGCTTTAATGTCAAAGAATGATTACCTCTTGTATGTAAAAATTTCCCCTTTATCATGGTAATCTTGCAGTTTCTTGTTTGGCTGGCAACCCACTTTATTTACATATGCTGAAAGAATAGTACTTTCCGAGCTGAGCACCATTTTTTAATCAGTTATGTAAAATGGGAAAGTTTTAGTTTATCTTTTTGTTATTCAAGCCCCAAATCTTCAGCCTTAAGAGAGGAGATATCATGTCATGAATCAGAGACTTTCAAAGTGATGGTAACTCTTCGCCTTTGGGTACAGATTTCTGGAAAGTCTAATGAGCTCTGAAGTTGAATACACCGTGGCTATTACAGCTTTTTGGGCTATTGAAACTGTTTATCAAGACAGCTTTGCACACTGCCTGGAAGATGGTTCGAATACTCCAGAAGAATTAAGAGATACCTGCCAGAGATGGGGGAATGATGGCTTTGGTCAATATTGCCGTGCGCTCCAAAGCATAGCCGAGCATCATCTAGAGAAGGCATCTGATGATGTTCGTAAAAGAACCGAGGCAGCAGTGCTAGATGTTCTTGAATATGAAGTTGCCTTTTGGAACATGAGCCAAGGGGATACCTGAATGCTTTGGGTTGATATCTCTCCCAGTGCCTGGGCATGTTAGACAATGTAGGTGATGCACCTTTGAGTGACTCTAGCAGGATTGTGTATATTAACGTTTAATAAATTGCCCAGAGTTTGATTTTCTACACATCTTGATTTCAGCATCCTCCAGTATCTGTAGAACTAAGTCTGCGCATTATCATTTTCTGCTGCTATCCATCTAAAGATGACTGTTATCCAAGTTAGGAGGGCTTCTGCCTCTGATTAGTGATGCAAATTAATTCCTTTTTTCCAACATCGAACCAGCCATTGCATTTAGAAAAGAATATCTACACCGCTCAACTTCGGCTGCACAGAACTTTGGCAAGATTTGATATGGTCAACCTGCTCTGTTGTGAAATAATAACCTCTTGTTCCACGGTGAGAACTCCCAATGCTAAAAATTGCTGGAGTTTTTTTCATTACTCTAATCCCGTTTGCTTCTTTCTTGCATGTATTACATCAGAGTTTAGCCCATAAATGACTTTGTGTAATTGGGAGGTGGTGATAACTGATAAAAGTCCCAGTAAAGATTCAAGGCACCAGGGATGGCATGGTGGTTGAAAACCTATTCATGATGGATCTGAAAACTCTCCGTCCCCCTTTTTTTTTTCTCTTCCCGCTGCCTTGATCCCTGCTGATTCCAGAAGAGATCATGAGCAATTTTAGGATTCTGTACTGCTGAAGTAGGATTTGAAGAAATCCAGTTAATGGCTTGTACTTTATGCGCATCTATTGGAAAACACGCTCGAATGTGGTGGTTCTATCGGCTCAACCCTGATATCTGGCATTTTTTACTTCTTGAACGCAAGTCAAAAGGCAATGATGCCCCCTTGATATTGATCATGTTTAGCCTGCAGGAAACAAAAAATTTGTTGCCCTCCCATACAGTCAAACAACAGCGATGTACAAAAGAAAGAGCACCATGCCAATTAGGCAGAAAGCAATAATAATAATAATATATTATTCCCATATTAGTTCCAACGGTTAAGTGACTGTAGTTGCTAACGATTGAACTAAATTTGTCATGTCTACCATTTTCTTCCCCTTATGTTTTACTACTACTATTTCTTTTCAGCTATTTTAGGACAAAAGACTGCAGACAGATAGATGGCTTTTAAAAAATTTTTATTTTAGGAACCGAAATTATAAAAGCTAAGGCTCCCCTTAACAGGTACTTCCTACTTCAATCTGCACCATCTTTAGAATTTAATTACATAGATTTAATTTATATTACGACAACAAGAGGTCTTTTTGTATGCCTGCGGGCCAAAAAAAAAAAAGAAAAGGAAATAAATAAACAGAAAAGTTCCAGCAGAGGATAAATATATCTTTGATTTATCCTCGGTAATAAATAACGTTTGACCATTAAAAGTCAATTTTTAAAAAAAAAAAAAAAAATCTCCACAAAAGGTACACAATAGCCAAGACAGCAACAGATTTGATGTGACTTTTGCCTTTTTATTCGTTCGAGATTTACCATATTAAGAAAATAGAGCTACTCCTTCGACCTCAAAAAGGAAAATGGGCAACTCGAATATACTGCACTTCATATTCTTCCTTCCCTCAAGCACCTGCCTTTATATAAATATAAATATTTACACTTACTGGGATGGAACATCATGGACTGATTTTTCAATTAATCAAATTAATTTCAAAAAAAAATTAGTAGTGCTGAATTTTTAAATTGACTAAATTATGTAGAAAATATAGAACATTGCATTTTTTAAAAAAAAAAATACTAAAAGCTAATAAAAACTGAGCTCCAATTAAAAGATAATTTTAACTTAGCTCCAGTAATCATCGAATTGGAGTACAATTTTAGTCTTAAGAAGAAAGTCATCTGGCATTTGAAAATTATATAGCCTTGGTCCTTTTGGTCGTTTCTTTACAGAGTAAAAGATTTTTCCTCTCCTGAAAAAAAAAAAAAAGAAGGCATCTTTTCGGTGGGCCTTTATAGATTCATATAAAACGACGCCGCTTGCTCTCCCCCGCACTCTCTCTCTCTCTCTCCTCTTCTCCTTGTCTCTATACAACTCTCTTCGTCATCAAACTACAGACCTTCAATACAACATAGACACAGAGCTCCCTCCAAATATATCTAAAAAATTAATTATAAATTGTAAAAAAGGAATAATTTCCTCCTTTTTACTCCATATTTTTTTCTCAAAATTCTTATTTGTCATAGTTATTTGTGAAATTGTTCAGACCTATTTTTTTGTGGATCCCTTTTCTCGGTTTTACCTCAGTTTCACTCAACTTGCAGAATACCTTACCGTTTTGTTGACAGACAAACTCCATTGCTGTTAAAATTCAAAATTTCGGACTCTGGAAATTCAAATTGTCGCTGGGACTTTTACTTGAGCTTTTTTCTTGCAAATGGTAGATCTTAAATTGGGAATTTTTTAGTGGTCTGAAATTTGTATGTGATTGTTTTCTGTGGCGGTTTGAACTTTTGAAAAGTTGAACTCTTTGGCTTTGTTTGTTTATTTATTTTGTTTATTTTGATGGTACAGTGAAACTCTTATGGCCTATGGTCGGTCAGGGTTTTGGCAGAACCTCGTGGCCAAATTTCGAGTTTTTGGTGATTGCCCTTTTAGTTAACAACCTTAAAGCCTTTAGAAAGGTCAGTTTTTATTGATTTTTGGCTTTATTTTTGAAGCGTTGTGCTTATTTTGTACGTCCCGCTGAAAAATTGTTCTTCATTTGGGCATAGCTCGACTACAGAGCATATCAGGATGTGGTTAGAGGGTTTTTTTTTGCTCAATTCTGTTTCAATTATAATTGCTCCCTGATAATGTGTATTGCCTTTGTCTGAAGTGGAGAGTTATGAATGTCAGTTCATGAATTTAGGGTTTCAATTGTAGGGTGACCTTTTTTCGTTGTTCTTAATTTTTTTGAGAAAGCTTACTGCATTGGGAACTCAAATTAATATGGCTGCACGGTAGGGAAAAATGCAAGAATGTAAAAATTGATAGTTAGGGCTATAAATTCTCCATTAGCAAATTTCTGGGGTTTCTTTCAGATCTTTATTTTTCTGAACATTCTCTCTTACATTCTTCAGTTGCTGAGATTGAAAATTGTAGTATGTCGGTAATGTGTATTGAAATGGTTGAATGATGTTTAACAAATTTTAATGCCGACATTAGGAATCTTTATTTGTGGAGTGATATTGTCAGTGAAAGAGTGCAATGTTTTATGGTCATTGTCAAAGAATAGGTGAAGTTTTGCAGAAACACACTCAGAGGTCCTTTGGATGTGCTTTCCATGAAATGCTTCCCAAATCAATGGGCTTCAAGTTTTAAATCTTTCAAGAACTAATGCCGAAATAACTAACCACGACAAATAGGGCTTGGGAAGACATGGAGGATGCAACAGAGGGTAATCTGCTCGAGTTACAACAGAGGGTAGATGTTATTGGTCACTATGTGGAGGATTTATGCCCCATGAAAAGTGGTCTAGCACAATGAAACAAGTGTGTTGATCATGCACAACATTGGAAAGATAGAGTGTGTTAATTTTTCTCTCAGCTTTGTTGGCTTGCATGGCTGATGTAATGTAGGCAGAAGAATTTTGAATTTTGGTTGCTATTTGGGAAGCATGGAAATGTATGGATTGAGAGTTTAAACTGTTGATTGAGAGGTTGGCAGAGGCAGATTTCATCAGATATGGCGAAATTGCATCTAACTGGAGCTACTCATTCTCTGTGTTTTTTCCCTACCAAATATTTTGTTGGCTAGAATTTAGCAATCCAGAGATTCTGTTTGGGATTGAAAAGGAGAAGGAAGTATTATTTGGTTAGTCAGAAGACACGAAATCATTTTTTAAGAAGAAAAGCTTTGGGGATCAGTAACATTCATAGAGCGGGTGCAGCTTTGTCAACCAAATGGATGCGGAGGGTTTTCTGATCACTCTGAAGTGATAGGGTTTTCTGATAAACAATTGTTTCAAAGTTTTTCTCTCGTGTTTTGAAATTTATTGTAGAAATAATGGCTTTGTTTTATTTTGTGTCCACTTTGTTTGATGGGATGCTCCTAGGCTAACCTATCTTGACCGCATATTGGATTTTAATGCATGATTATTGCTTAACAGGATACATGGCTCTTCAGAAATACGTCCCAGGTGGTGATGCGCCTTTGGTGATTAAGAAGTCATTGAGTTTTTCCAGCAAAGCAAATGTAAAAGCTCAATCTGGAGATTCACAAACACGAACAACAGAAGCTGATGTAGATGTTGACTTCAGGGAGATCTATTTTTTGATCATGCATTTTCTATCAGCTGGACCTTGTCAGAGGACTTGTGGACAGCTCTGGAATGAACTTCTTGAGCACCAACTTTTACCTAGAAGATATCATGCATGGTATTCTAGGAATGGAGCGCATAGTGGAGATGCAGATGATGATGGATTGTCTTTCCCTTTGAGTTATATTAAGTTGGTGGAGAGGTGATCTATATATATTCTATTGCCCTATGATAATGTGTTCATCCACTTTTTTGTAAAAGAAAAGAAATAGTAGAAGTTGCATGTTTGGGTTGATTAAGTTTCACCATGGGTCAGAATTTTATTTTGAGGCACTAATGGATGATAATTCTAGATTGAGATATGCATATTATGTCCTAACACATGTTTTGTGCTTACTGAGTGAATATTGATCTTGATTTCTGTTATATTGCTTGAAATAACACCATGCAGTACAATGATATAATGCTGTAGGAATGAAGGTTTTAAGTGTTTCCAATATCATCCATTCCTTCCTTCTGGATGGTATGGGTTCAGATTCACATTGTAGAGGTGTGAGCTTGGTGTAGAAAATTTACTTATCCGGATGTGGCCAATGGCATTAGGCCCACTCTCTCCAGTCCTTCAGCCCACCCGTCCTCACTCTATTTCTCTGTAGACTGGAGTGCAAAAGGAATTTTGAATAAATATTGAGGGAAATAAATTGTTATAGGCATGATATGGTTGTTTTGAAGTCATAAAAAATGGTATCTCTTTTTTTTGCTTCCTGACTTTCTGTATGAGATTTAATGCCAGATATTGACCATGAATTTGTTAGGTACCCTCACGTTGAAAAGGACCATTTGGTTAAGCTTTTGAAGCAACTAATCCTCAATGCTGCATCTCCTGCTCATGGGGTGGTTGACAGAAATGCTATAAACGCAGCTGCTGTCCCTACTCTCTTGGGAACCAGTTGCTTTTCACTTCTGAGCAGTATGTGACCTGGATAAGAAATTGTTTGATTCACTTTTTCCTTTATTATTTGTATATTGGTTTTGCTCAATGTTGTATTTGTGTTCATTAGCATCTCCAGAGTGATTTTAGAGAGGCTTGCAACCTTTAATTTTAACTAGTATTTTATTTGCAAAAGCTTTTATTTCATTCTTGAGAAAATGAGTCATGATGATCAAGTAAAGATAGAATTCTGACAAGATTGCTTAAGAAGCTATAATGCTACAGAAATGTATGATGATGGATAAACTAAAAGAGGTTGTAAAAATAGGCTCCTGCGAAGATCTCACTTGTTATTATTTTTTCTCATTTATTGCTTTTGCTCTCTCTCTCTCTCTCTCTCTCTCTCTCTCTCTCTCTCTCACAGGTGAACAAAATAAGGCAAATGATGAAGTAAATCATCCCCCAAGTTACATGCGTTGGCCTCACATGTTGGCTGATCAAGTTCATGGACTAAGTCTAAGGGAAATTGGTGGTGGTTTTTCCAGACACCACCGTGCACCCTCTATTCGTGCAGCTTGTTATGCGATTGCAAAACCATCCACCATGGTGCAGAAGATGCAAAATATTAAAAGAGTTAGAGGACACCGTTATGCTGTTTATTGCGGTAAGTATTTCCTTGCATTAGTTTTCAACTTCAGGTGGATGCTGCAATGATAATTATACGTCTTGGAGGATTTCCATGTTCCTAGAGGTGCATTGTTGAGATGTTTGCATTCCCTTTCTAGTCTCTATCTTTGATGATTTATGTTTCTCTCTCTTTTTCCTTTTTTTTTATTTTTAAATTGGTTCTTTCCCATCATGACGATAGGTAGGATGATCTTGCTGAGACATCTCAAGATAATTGTTTATGAGTTGCCCATTTGGGATAATTAAGAGTACCTTTGTGGATAATTTGGAGTTATGACAAACCAGATTTATTTAAAATGAGCTTAGTAGTTTCTATTTTTTTGAATTTCCTAGCCTTAAAAGAGACTGAATTAGAAGGTGATCGTATATGCAGGTTGTATTCTTTGACAATGTTTGCACTTTGGATTGTACTTTTGCAAGTCATTGCGTGATAATAGCCTTTGGCATTTAAATTTCTAAGGGCCAGATTACAGTTTTTGAATTCAGACTCTCTAGATGTCAAGACCTTGCAACATAGGTACACTCTTTAAGGAATTTATTGGCGCTGGCTTTTCAACACATCTGTCATGGTGCTTTTCTATACTGCATTTTCGTGTCCTGTTATGTCAGCCACCTGCAATGCTTCTCGGCCTCCCTTGATCCTCAAGCGTGCATCTCTATGTGTTTGCTTCCCTAAATTGTTCATCCTTTTTGTATTTGCTATATGTTTATAGCTAGCTTATTAGAGACAATGTTGTGTCTTGTTTTCCATCTGAATGAATTAAGAATTCCTTTCAGCCATTTTTGACCGGTCTGGGAGATTTGTCATTACTGGCTCAGATGATCGACTTGTTAAAATTTGGTCAATGGAAACTGCATATTGCTTGGCCAGCTGCCGAGGACATGAAGTATGTTTAACTACAAGTATTCAAGGTACATTGGTTCCATGTCATTCTCCATTTCTTAGATTTGACTTTTGTACCATATCACATTTACACAGGGTGACATCACTGACCTCGCTGTGAACTTCAACAACACTGTGATAGCTTCTGCGTCAAATGATTGCATCATACGTGTTGTAAGCTTCTATTTGGGTCAGCTATTTAGATATTGTGATGTCTGTTGTTGATTGGTCATTTACATTGTTGTCATGTTCATGTCGGGTAGTGGAGGTTGAATGATGGCTGTCCAATATCAGTTTTGAGAGGTCATACCGGAGCTGTTACTGCTATTGCCTTTGGTCCAAGACCTGGCGCCTTCTTTCAGCTTTTATCGTAAGTCTTTTGGTTCTCATCTTTTTGTTGGTTTTTCAGGTGTGCTTTTGCACCAAATTGAATAATGAAGCTTAATCTTTTTACATCAAGAAAGATAGCTAAAAAAAGAAAAAGGAAAGCTTTGAGTTCAGTTGAAACATGAGTAATTAGAGGTTTCAGTAGTTGCTCTAAGTGGGTGAATGGAAGCCCTCGCCCAGTTGGATGCTATTAAATGTTGAACTATCATTAACATAGCCTTGATAGAATCAATACTCAGGAAGCCAATTGTGGTCTCTAAATGTCCTGGAAGCAGGAGGGTGGCTTCTCATCTAATACAGTGCTCCATATCTTTATAGGGCCAGATGCCTTTTTATACCCAAGTTTTTTGTATAATCTTGTCTGTTTGGATACAGAAAGGGTTCGAAGGGGCTAAATATATGCAGGTAAAATATCAGAAATCTGTCTACAGAATTTGATACCGAGAAAATCAACCCGGGCATCTGGTGACTGGTGTTCATTAAAATGGTTAATTAAAAAGTGAGCGGAAGAGAATCTCTACACTGCCTTGCATTAGACTTTGTATTTGAGTTCCATTTAACATGCTAGTCTCAGTTTAACTTGGCTGAGATTGTGTTGTAGTTAAAGAATGGAAACTTAGTGGCTGTAAAAGTCACTTTATTAAATCTTAAGGGAAAATCCATGTAAAAGTGGTGCAGGGTTGAGATTACCTGTTTATTCAATGAGGTCTGATAGCTGTAATGGTGGGGAAACGAAAAGCCCTTGTCTCCTCGTATTATTGGATAATATCTCCAGTTAAGGAAGTGAAAATTATTTTAGAAAAACTAAATGAAAGATGAATGGAGTTAACTGCTCAAACATGAGTTTGTCATATCCGTGCTATTAAACATAATTATATTTTCTCCTCTGCAATCTAAAACCTTCCTATCTATTGCCTTTCCCCACATGGACAATGTTGAGTTCATATTATGTGGATTTGGTCTGTGTAAAACATATATATCTTTTTTATCATATTTATACTGACTATATTTATCTTTATTTTACGTGTATCATAGGTCCTCTGATGATGGAACGTGTCGTATTTGGGATGCTAGATGCCCAAACCCCAAAAGTACTCGTGTATATGTGCCAAAACCTTCAGATCCTGCTCCTGGTTAGTTTGTGCTTCTCTGGTACTAAATGAAGTTGATCAATATTGTATTATCGATTATCTTACACAATGTCTTAAATGCTTAGGAAAGAACAATGGTCCTTCATCAAGCAGTGCCCAACAAAGCCATCAGATCTTCTGTTGTGCTTTCAACTCTAGTGGAACTGTTTTTGTTACTGGAAGCTCAGACACTCTTGCAAGGGTATACCTGAATCTATAGCTATCAAATTCAATTGATTTTACATTTAAACAGACCCAAACTCTCCCACAAATAATTGGATTTGGTCCTGCATATATCCAATTATTCATTGGTTAATTAAGGATGGATTTTATTCTCCTACATCCTGTTATCTCCCAATCCCGCCCACCCCCCCAATTTTCACAAGTTTCCTCATGGTGTTGTCTCCAATAATCAAATTTGCTTTTTCTTTGTTCATTTCTTCTTCTTCCTCCCCTTACTTCCACAGCCTTAGTAGCTTCCTCATCCTCTGTACATCACCAGCAGGTAATCCCACTGTCAGTGCCAGAAGCCATCCCTCACGACCTCTGTATGGTCTCATAGTGTGATAGAAACCAATCCATTTTTTAAACCCTCCTCAAATCTGATAATCTTTACTTGAATATATGCTTACTGTGCTGTACTCATTTTAAGCATCCAAAGTTGCAAGAACCATTTAAAGACTCACAAGTCAAGATTTTAATAACCCGGAAACTGAGTTAATTGAATGCAAAAAGTCCAAACAGAATTGAAACAGATTCCTAGTTTCCCATTAGGGATTTAACCATCATCAAAATCACATGACAGTCCCTTACTCATAAGCCAGTTTGACGAAAAGTGTGTTTATTTGCTATTTTTGTGCTTTATTCGTTTTCTTTCTAAAGCATTCAGAAGTTGTGCATGTCTTGTGAGTGGTAGGGAAAAGTTGATGGGTCATATTGACTAATTGGATGACTTGGGTTGAACCCAATTACACCTATCATCTGCCAAAACTCCTGTAGATCATGATTCTTTGCTCAATCATTCTTTACTGTAACTCTCTCTGTTGTGCCTTTGTTGCAAATGATGACTGTGGATGTTATTACAGTTGATTTAGTGGTAAGCTGTATTTGTGTCTATATATATGCATAACTCTTGCAGATCAGCAAACCTTATAGTTTCCTTGTGTGAACGTGATTTTCTCTAGGTTTGGAATGCTTGCAAGGGCAATGCAGAGGAGTCAGGACTACCTAATCATGAGATGGATGTTTTAGCTGGACATGAGAATGATGTAAACTATGTCCAATTTAGGTCCGTCTTCCCTGATACATTGACTGTGATCAATGAATTAATCTTTGTCATATATAATCTTTTTTTCTCATCATGCAGTGGCTGTGCTGTGACATCTAGATTTTCAGTCTCTGATACTTCAAAAGAAGAAAACATCCCAAAATTCAAAAACACTTGGTGTGTACTCATGTCTTGACAAAGAGATGTAGATAGTCTATTTGCCGTTTAGAATATCTTGATGAATTATTGTGTTAGTTTAGATAATTGCATTCTTTGCATTAGGTCCAATCTAACTACTCTCCTTCAGGTATAACCAGGACAACATCGTCACCTGCTCTCGCGATGGCAGTGCTATCATATGGATTCCAAGATCTCGTAGATCACATGTGAGTTTGTCCAAGTTATTTTTTGTAGTAATTTGGGGAAACAATCCTTTTCCTAGCCCTCTCATTTGCTAATAAAGGACAAGCTTTTCATTCTTTCTCAATTTGTCAGCTTGGCCAAGAGATTTCATTTGAGGGGCTAAAGTAGTGTTGCTTTATATACTCCTTTATATTGTGGTTTAATGAATTTTGGCTTACAGTCCACTAATTTTCTAATTTTAGGGTAAAATTGGCCGATGGACACGGGCATATCATCTTAAAGTTCCGCCACCACCTATGCCACCTCAACCACCGAGGGGAGGTCCTCGTCAAAGAGTTCTTCCAACTCCTCGTGGTGTTAATATGATAGTCTGGAGTTTGGACAATCGGTTTGTCCTCGCTGCTATCATGGGTATGTTGCTCGTTGGTATCAATGTCTTTCTGGAGTCATATTTTTGCACTTTCCTGCCATCTAAATTGTTTTGCACTTGGTTCCCATGAAGTTGACCCATGTGTGTTTGCTTCACAACTTTGAAAAATGGAGGTTGTTATTCAACAAAGGTCTTTGGCAGTTGATCTTTACTTTTGAAAATTGTTTTTCAAGAAAATATAATCCTGCATCCTGCTCCAATTTCCCTGTGCATAATGGAGGCTCTAATATTTAGATCCCTAATGTTGTTATCATATTATTCTCTACCACGTCTAGGTTCTATAAGATTGTTTGGTGCAGAATGATTTCTTTTCCATGTGGCAGATTGCAGAATATGTGTCTGGAATGCTGCTGACGGTAGCTTAGTACATTCTTTGACAGGCCACACTGAATCAGTAAGCCATTTATCTCTCTCTCTCTCTCTCTCTCGCTTTGTGCCTAGTGTAGTTTTTGGACATAGATGCAAACTCTAGAGTTTTTGCTGCTATTTAGTGGTAGATCTTATATTTAAATGATAACTAAGATAGAAACTATATTGCATATAAATGATAAGACACCATTTACATCTTGAACTTTACACAAATAGTGGATCTGTGTGCTTTGGTATCAAAGGTGTACTAGAGTAAAGGGCGCTTTAACCATTCAGCCATGGATGCTTAGCGGGGGTGCTCGCACATGGTGAATAACCAAATTCCAATTGAAATGAAATCTTTAGGATAAATCAATGCAATTTAGCAGGAATCAATGAAAGGACATCAATTCAAATCCTGGATTTTCGAATTGATAGATATAGTGAGAGAGATCAGGAATTCTCACTATTTCTTAGATTCATGGAGCCAATTCAATTCAGTGGGATCTTTCATTCACTTTTTTTTTCCACCAAGAACGTTTTATAAAACTCTTCAACAGCTGAATTTGGAGTATCCTACTTTCACGCCGTTTGCAGGGTTCAATAAGCAATCGATATTTCATGATCAAGGGTGTAATACTCTTTGTGGTAGTGGTCCTTATATATTGTATTAACAATCAAAATATGGTCAAAAGCAAAAATCTCTATTTCATAGGACTTCTTCGTATGCCTGTGAATTCCATTGGAATGAAAAATGATGCATTGGAAGAATCCGTTGGGTCTTCCAATACCTATTGAAAATTTAGCAACTGTTTCCCATTTATTACTATTACACATATATATCCTCTCCAGTTGTTTTTTAATTTTTATCTTTATTTTTAATGTGTACATGGTTCTCATCTGAGGAATTCCAATTTTCACTGATGAAGACTTTTTTTGTGACAATTACTTTGTGATATATAGGCTTTATTTACTCATTTAATATTTTTTGAATTCTGAACACTTCGTTGGCTCTTTCTTACTGAATTGCTCAAGTCAGTGTTGTAGTGCTGGTGAAAAAGTTTTATTACCTCTGGATCTTTATTGGTTGGCTGGTTAATTGATAAATTTTTTATTTCTTCAGTTTAGGTTTAATAAGTTCGCCAACCAAACAAAGCCAATATGATGTGCTACTTGATCAAATAGTCTCTTTTTTTTTTGGGAATGTCGCATTTGCTTTTCATTTTTTATTGTCTTACTATGTTGTTTTTAAAATATATGTATGCTAACAGGAGGTTTTCATTTCATATGCAATCATTTTTATTGCATTGTCTTTCGCTATGAAAGTAATCTGATTTGCATCAAAATAACTGTTATTTTATCTACTTTTTCAGGTTCTTGCTTGTGCCTTGTATATTTATAAAATTTCAACTCTCTGTTCACCTATAACATTTGTATGAATAATCGAACTGTGAAAACATGAATAATTTGAGATTGGTGCCTTTGGTGGAGAGTTGTTAAGGTCCTATGAAGATCTAACTTCATATGCTAAATCCCCTGTCCTGAATCTTTCACTGTATTTCCTGCCTATGCCCTTGTCCTGTTATGTGGCATCTCTACAATTCATACTTTGCTTCATTGCTATTTGTTGCTTGTCTTGTCACGGAGCCACACCTGACAGTCGTCGTGATTTTTGCAGACTTATGTTTTAGACGTTCATCCTTTTAACCCTCGAATAGCAATGAGTGCGGGATATGATGGGAAAACGATTGTCTGGGATGTAAGTATAAACCGGATGGTTTTGATATCTCTCAATTGTTTCTCTTTTAGGCTTTTCATGCTAATTCGTGTCTCTCTCTCTCTCTCCATGTAGATATGGGAAGGCACACCTGTTCGTACTTATGAAATTGGACGCTTTAAGCTGGTTGATGGAAAATTTTCTCCGTGAGTTAATGAATTTTACAGCTTAGTTCCTATTTTCCCTTCTTTGGTTATTATTTTTTGGTTTGGTGGTATCTGTTCATTTCTCTTTAGAGTTGTAAGTAGTCAAAAGCTTTTCTGCATGTTGGGATGTTGTTTAAAAATGCCTGTGCAGTTTGATCAGTCCATTGAGTCTATTATGGCTTCTGGAGTTATGTGGTTCATCTGTTGAATGCATTGGAATGAATAATTAGAATGCATCTTAATTTAGTTGAATTTATCATGGAAAAGACCAAAAATCCAGTTCTTTGAATCACTTCTGAGATCCATGCTCATATGCAAAAGGCACAAATTATACAGTATATTGGTCTAAATGAAACTTTTTTCAGGGATGGAACATCAATTATTCTCTCTGATGATGTTGGCCAACTGTATATACTCAGCACTGGGCAGGGAGAATCCCAAATGGATGCCAAATATGATCAGGTATGAGATCATCACATCTTTTCAGTGGCATGTTTGGTAATACTAGTTTGGGAATACAAGCGTTGCATGGTGGAATACTCAAAAGTTTGGGTCTATGGTGATTATTCTGGTCTTTGCTGCACCACTGGATTGCTGCATTTATCACATTATTAGTTGCTATGGTGATTAGAGAAGTCATGGCGCCTGCTCAGTGTTGCTTGCCAAGGAAATAATCACAAGAAAATGAAGGAAATTTGGAAAACAATTTAAGTTAGTTAAGTAAATTTTGAGCACATATGGGCAAAAAACTACCGAAAGTCTTAGACCCACAATACTTCAAAGAAATTCTACTACCTTAGTAAACTTCTTCAATCATTAAATAAAAAACTTTTGTGTAGCATTTCCCAAACTTTTCCTATGTCCTACTATTAGTTAAACTACACAATATATTAAAGGAATTCACATATTCACCTAAGTACTTATGCTGTCTTCCCTTTTAGTTAAAAATATGGCTACCTGGTTGATCAGAAAAAAACCTGCGTCTACTTATAAGAAATCTCAAATTGACATGACACCAAAGTCTTACCGTATTCTACGGAATGAGAATGGGAGAGTAAGAACCTGGAATTGGTTGTAAGTTTGGACTTGTTCTATGTCTTTAGTTCTTCTTCGACTCTATGCTTGTGTTCAACTTGTTTTTGTTTTTTTCTCTTTTTTTTCCCAATTTAAAAATTGAGCAAGTCTTTTCTTTTTATAGGAGCCTAAAGTAGTTATCTGTGATCCTATAAGATTTACTCTTTCATACTATTGATGTCTGCTGCCTTGTTTCCCCTCCGACTTGTTTAGTTATTTTCTCTTTTTCCTTTTTTTCTTGCCATTTCTTTATCCCCAAGATGTATCACCTCTACTTGTTCAACTGATCTTCCATGTTTTTTTTTTATTCTACTACAATGAAAAAACAAATTAAATTCGTTGTTGGAAATTTTCCTTTTCGTTGTTTTTCAAGAAATTATTTTTCTTTTCTTGTTTAATAATGTTTAATTCCTAAAAGTCATTGCTCAATAATCTGATTCCAATTCAGAGTCTTATTACATTAGGAAATTTGCCTTCTACTTCTAAAACCAAAAAACAATGTCGCTGTTTCATAAATAGCCCCAACAATTCTAATGAAAGCATTCATAATTGGAGACACAAGAAAGTCATTAAATTTTATTGTGAGGGTAACTCTGGGAAAAAAATATAAACACCCCACTCTAACTCCCACATTAATTTGGCATAGGCACGTGTGTGCACGCGCACGTACGTGCTTGTGTACTCAGCCTCTAATAGCAGGGTACAAGGCCATTCTTGATTTCATTGCCTTTACTATTCTGTTTGATGAATTGGTAATCTCCTTTATGTCTGTTTGCAGTTCTTCTTAGGGGACTATCGACCACTTATTCAAGATACACATGGAAATGTTCTTGACCAGGTTACTCGTTACTTCTTCTTCTGCATTTGTTACCTTGTTACTTTATTTTTTTTACCATGCTTCCTTTGATTTACTTCTCAGAGTTTGTAGAGGGTAGATGACAGACAGAAAAGCTATTCCTCTTCATTGGTTTTTAGTAATAATGATTGCATGAATGTGATATTTATTTATTATGATATTTATAATGATTATTAATTGATTTGCATAATAGAGGATTTTTTTTTGTTTTATTTTATCAAGGACGATGATGATGACTTCTAGTGATTTTGTATAGGAAACTCAGCTTTTACCTTACCGAAGGAATATGCAAGATCTTCTTTGTGATTCAGGTCTGTTCTTTTCTTTCTTCCCAGATGATTTTCTTCATCTTAGTTTGTTGCTTATCAGTTTTTTAAGTGCAGCTTGTCTTAGATTTTCCTAATTAAAATTCCTCTTTGTATCGGATAGAAAGTAGAGAGTATATCTTAGTGCTGGTTTTCGATGCATTCTTTTTTGCAGCCTTGCTTCCGTATCCTGAGCCTTATCAGAGCATGTACCAACAACGGCGGCATGGAATCTTGGGCATTGAATGGCGCCCTTCTTCTGTAAAATTTGCTGTTGGAGCTGATATCAGCCTGGACCAAGATTACCAAATGCTTCCCATAGCAGACTTGGACGTTTTGATTGATCCACTTCCAGAGTTTCTAGATGTTAGGGATTGGGAACCAGAAATTGAGATACAAAGTGATGATACTGATTCAGAGTATCATATAACTGAGGAAATCTCTTCTGGAGGGGAACAAGGAAGCTTAATTTCTGTTTCTTCTGGTGACCTAGAGAGTAGTGGAGATGACAGTGAGGCTGAGGATTCCCATAAGGATGGCCTTCGAAGGTCAAAAAGGAAAAAACAGAAGGCCGAAGTAAGTTTCTTTTCTCATCTTATTTCTTGACAGCATATTTTGGGAACAGATAATGACATCTTATTTCTTTAACTACCCAGATTGAGGTCACTACATCTTCTGGAAGACGTGTTAAGAGGAAGAATCTGGATGAATATGGTGATAGTTCCCTTGTAATTAGTCGTAGTAGAAAATCAAAACTTGGTCGTAAAGTCTCAAGGAAAAGGTCATCGTTATCTAAGTCTTTACGACCTCAGAGAGCTGCTGCCAGGAATGCTCTTCATTTATTCTCCCGAATTACAGGAACATCAACAGATTTAGAAGAAGAATATACCACCGAAGGTGATTCATCAGGAACTGAAACCATACTTGATGATTCAAGCATTGTCAGTGAAGACTCGGATTTATCTTTGCAAAATGAAGGAGGAGAGAACTTGAAAGGAAAACAAATTTCTGTCGATCAGTCTGAGGATTTGGATAAACGTGATCTCCGGTCAAAGCTTAATCTAGATGCTGGAGCTAAGAGAAGATTAGTGTTAAAATTGCCAAACCGTGATGCAAGTAAATTTTTAACTCCAAAATATGGTGTCCCTGAATCTGAAAGCCAGCGTGTTTGTGCAGGCCCATCATCTACAGCTCCTACACCTGCAGATGAGGGGAAAAGTTTTACACACGATCACAAGTACCCTGTTAGTGATGGACATGGCAGTGAAATGGATAAAAGCCATACAGGCCAACCTGCAAAGGTTCAACATTGTTTAGACTTGCTTGAAGGGTGCAAAGAAAGCAATATTGGTTGGGGAGGGGTAAAGACTCGCACTTCTAAACGTTCAAGGATGGGTGAATCAATGTCTTCAGTTGCACATGCTGGATCTATTCCATTTCTTGATGGACACGACAAGACAGAAAATGCTGGTACCGTGCACACTGGGAATGAAGTGGAAACAATTTCATCTGCTTCTGCCTTCCAAAGCGGAGGTAAGGCTGATGAAATGATTGAAATAAACAAGGATGAAGTTAGTGCCAGCATTCTTAATAATTCTGAAGCTAGGAATATCGATTCAAATTCATGTTTGATTGACTCAAAGGACATTGAAAAATCATCATCTAAGCAGGTGATTGATGGTAGAACTGGACTTTCCATTCAACTTACTAATGGGAAAGATGACAGTTTTAAATTGCTAGAGAAACCTGTCACAATGCCAACAAAGCTGCGCATTAAGTCAAGAATCTTTACTAGTGATCATGAAAGCTCTGGAAAGATAGAGGGTCAATCATCATTTGAGGGTTCTGGGCACAATTCCTGTTGCATGTCTGAAAGTTCAGACGTTAGGAAGAACTCAAGTTCTGGCCCTCTTGTCAATGAAGAGACCAGACTACCTAATTCAGAAAATGGAAGCCATGATCAGGTTGGTAGGTCTTCCAATTCTGTGTTGCTGGACTTGCATCAGTTGCCTCCTCAAAATAGGATGTTCAGTGCTGTTTATCGAAGGTCAAAGTCTCTGAGGGGTAGAAGTAATCAAGAACATGACAACGGAAATGGAGCCAGTACTTCAGCCGGAGAAGATCATAATTTACATGATGAAAACGAAGCACTGACTGAAGGTGTCAGGAGGCCAAGGTCCATTAGATTGAGGTCATCAGCTGCAGATGATCTTAGCACAGATGACGGAAATCTTTTGCAAATTGAAGGGGTCAGAAAGGCAAGGTCCATCAGATTGAGGTCAACTGCTCGTGATTCAAACTTTTCAGGCAGCAAGAGTAAAATTAAGGAAGCCCATGGTGCTTCATCAAATACTCCACCTTTTGCAGAAAATTCTTCAGTGAATCGAGATGATAACTCTTATGAAGAACAAGGAATGGGTGCAAAGGTTCCTGTTATGGGATTAAGATCGACCAGAAACAGAAGAAGTAGTTATTATGATCGTGAAGCTAGTCCACCAGATAAAAGGAAACCAATTCAATCAACAAGAAGTTCATGGTTATTGTTGTCAACACATGAGGAGGGCTTCCGGTATATTCCCCAGCAAGCGGATGATGTTGTGTATTTGAGACAGGTTAATTTGAGTTTTCATTTAGTAAATTATTGTAGATTGGTATACGCCTGGTATATATTCTGTCTTCATTCTCATGTGCTTTGCTGTTTCCTCAGGGGCACCAAGAGTACATAGCTTACAGCCATTTAAAGGATTTGGGCCCTTGGAGTACACTCAAAGGCCACATCAGAGCTGTGGAGTTTTGCAAGGTTGAAGAGCTCGAGTACTCAACAATTGGTGGTTCTGGCGAGAGCTGCTGTAAAATATTACTTAAATTTGTAGATCCGGAATCTAGTGTAGTTGGTAAATCGTTTAGACTGGTTTTGCCTGAAGTGACTAGCTTCCCTGACTTTCTTGTTGAGAGAAGTAGATATGATGCTGCCATTTCGAGAAAGTGGACTTCTCGGGATAAATGCCAAGTTTGGTGGAAAAATGAGGGTGAGGAAGATGGTAGTTGGTGGGAAGGCCGGATTTTGACTGTAAAACCTAAATCTCCTGACTTTCCAGACAGTCCATGGGAAAGGTATGTGGTTCAGTACAAAAGTGATCCCAGGGAAACACATCAACATAGTCCTTGGGAACTGTATGATGCTGATACACATTGGGAGCAGCCTCATATTGATGTAGATATTAGAGACAAGCTGCTCACTGCTTTTGCCAAGCTGGAGCGATCTGTGATTAAGAATCGGGTAACCATATAAATTCTCTGCTGGATAGGAGCATATGGCTTGGTTTGAATATGGAATGTTCTGATGGTTTGTTTGATCTGCAGGACTACTATGGGGTGCAAAAATTGAGAGAAGTTTCTCAAAAAGCCAGTTTTATTAACAGGTGCGTCTTTGAAATTAATTTTTAACATGTGATCATGGAACTGGAACTGCTTGCATTTTTTATCACTAGTTGTATTGTTACTGGTGAGGTCCAGGGAGTTACAGTGAAGAGGCCATCAAGCCCTCCATCTTTGCAGATGCATTAATGGATATCTTGATTGCAAATCCAATGTAGATTGTATTGTTATTTTGTTGAAGGTCACACTGACAAGTATTTTAATGGAGATCTGCAGGTTCCCAGTTCCGTTGTCTCTTGAAGTGATCCAGAGTAGATTAGAGAACAACTATTATAGAAGTTTAGATGCAATGAAGCATGATGTTAAAGTACTGCTGTCAAATGCCGAGTCCTATTTCGGAAGAAATGCTGATGGTTTAGCAAAAGTTAGACGTTTGTCTGACTGGTTCACACGGATACTGTGCTGATTGTAGTTTTTGGGGACACAATTTTGTAGAAAATTCATCTGACATTAGGCTTTTAGGCCAAGCTGGTCATCTTGTATATATACATTCCTCTTTCAGTTTATGATTTGCTCTCCTTCATTTCGTTGGCTAGGATAGGGCAGCTCCAGCTAAAGAGAAAATTGGTTTGCCTTTATATGGTTGATTGTTTAGGGGAAACTAATTTAGGAATCTATAATTTGCTGGTTGTTGGAATGCTTCTTCCAACGCATGCATTTTTGTATGTTTTTGACATTGAGAATTGGCATCAATTGGTACAATATTTTTAACGTTTCTCTATTGCTTGTATCTTGTATTGGCATGGTTCAATCACATTTGCATGCAATACTTCATTGCTTTGAGCTTTCTGGTTCAATTAGATTTGCATGGAACGCTTTTTTTTCTGTGAGCTTTCTCGTTCTGTTTTACTTAGGGCACCAAATGTCCAGGGTATGTGACTATTCTACTTGTTCAGTGTGATCTATTTAAGCTTCATAAAAGTACCTTTTAAACGCTGATATTCAGGCTTAGTACAAGAACTTAACTGATAAGAGATTTTGTGGCCTATTACCGTATTAACCACAGGACAAATGGGAATATCCAGCCACGACCGCTTACGATTTTCCCCCTATATAATATGGATTCCTGCTCAAAATTCCACCCGGGTAAAACTTATGGGCGGTAGTTACTAATTTCCATCGAATCATGTGTTCTAAAATCTTATGCATAAATCAATGTTTTTACCCCGCTCCATGCTAAGGATAAAAACTAGTTGCTGATCCAGAAAGTGAAAGACTTAACCTAGATTTCCAGTACAGAATTTAAAAAGAGATAACTGGAAAAGTACACTGATTCATACCGTCAGTCTTTTTCCTAGAATTGTTCTATAGCTAATCCAGCAGTATTCTTGGCAACTATGCCACTGGTTAGACATGAATTTCAATCTCTCCACCTGTGACCACAGTTTGTGTTGCAGCAAACAAAGAACAGCGTCATACCCTCTTCCCCTCTAGCAGTTGCCTGTAAAATTGTTGAACAATGAAAATGGTAAAACATCATTCAAGTATCAAGAGTTCGAGAAATCTACTACCCATACTACTATTTCTGACTACACTAGGATTAAAACACCAGGATTTTTAGCATAAATTTTCTAGCCAACAACCTTATAGAAGCTTTCAATTTCTGGTCAAGAATTGAAACAGTTTGGCTTGTTCCTTAAGATCTCAAACCAAATTAATGCAAAACAACCGAGAGAGTAAGCTACAGTCATATTGACTCCACATATATATACAACTCCTTATATCACCAATCTATAGCAGCCATAACTGTCAAAATCTAAAGAAAAGGCAATATGCATTTCAACCTCAGGAATTGATATCAACATCACATAAAACAAACAATCTTTAGAAGGGAAAAGCACCTATTTCTATTAAGTCAAGCCAGATGCAAATGCCCAGACCATGCAACTCTTGAGACAAAGACATCAGCCAAGCTCAAGCGCGTCACAGCAGAGACTTGGAACAAGCAATATGGAGCGGCAATAACTAGTAAAGTTAGCCGTATAGTAGCATGAATCTGAAGTTAAGAAAGTCACCTGAAAGAAAACAGCCTCTCCATGACCACACTGAGCACAGTGCACCGACTTGGTACGTGGAAGGGTTGGATCAGCAGCTACATCCTGCAGGACTTGGGTTCGCTCTCCAACACTATGGTGTATTTCATTTCTGTAAACACAATTGTTATCTGCAACCTCCTATACAGAGTCAAGAAGATTCTTATGAGGTAAAAAATGACCCACTTATTACTTAGCATCCGGTAACTCAACTCAAGGAAATGATAGCTATCCTTTCTCTAGATCAACTAACATGTCCGCCGACATGGTGGTGGAAGGACAAAGCAGAAAAACCAATCAACAAATATTTTTCACCCAGAATTTCAGGAGTTCATTCATCATATAATAATGTTTATTTTACCAAGGGAGACATATAACAGCTACAGTAGAAAGACAACAGTATTTAACATCATTTGCAATTAATATTGCACGCTAGCTAATATTCTGGTTAATTACTTACTTGAAGCAGTTAGAAAAGTGAAAATATGCGGTGTGAAGCAAGGCCACTTGAGGCAGAAAAAATTTAGTCAAAACATACTTGGATTGTCAAAAGTGATTTTACTCAAATAGAGTTGGTCACTGGAGCAAGGTAAAACAAGAGATTCTGCATTACATTGGTCAGCCTCAATGACCCCATACTAACCAATAAGAGCCACCCAAAAAGTTACATAAAGGAACTGAAATTTAAATTGCTGCAAATTCAGCAACGAAAGCCCTTGGAAGGCAAAGGGGTCATTAAGAAAAACCCTCCTTTATTTTACAAAGATGGATGGAGAAGCAATGAAAGATATGGTTATGGTAACATTGTTCATCCATGCTTCATTGGAAAAAGCAATGTGAAAACAGAGAGTTATTCTGAGAGAAAAGTTCAAATCATGATCTCAATCCAAAAAAATCAGGGGAGCTTGCCTATAAAAATGGTTTTTTTTTTTTTTTTCCATTCTACTGCACCCAAATACCAGCATGAAACTACTTTTCACGGAGATGTGAAACCTCCTGTTGCCCGTATTTTCCTAACTAGCTTGACTGCTAGACTCAAAATCATAACTATCTTGCTTTAACAAAATGCTACCAACACTATTAAAAAAAAAAGACAAAAAAAAGGTTGGGAAAGATAAAAAAATAAGCTGTACGAAGGAATGAATTTATTTTACACAATCAAAGACAGCTAACCGTTCTGATTGAATTTAAGCATAAAAACTTACCAAAAAAAGAATTTAAGCATAAAAACAAAAACCCTGAACCCTTCGAGATAGGAGGGAACGGAAACCTGGTGATCACAGTTACGGCAAGCGTAGAGGAGAATCTTCTGATCTTTGTCTTCCTTCGGGTACAGAATGTTGTTGCTACATTATTAGCAAATTTAAAACAAAACAAAAAAGCCCATATTAGCAAATTTATCAATTTAATTGAGAATTTAATTATATTCGCCCAGACAAACAAACGAACGTAGAACACACACATTCACACAGTTAATTGACAGATAAAAATAGAGGAAGAAAAATAGGTAAGAGCGGATCAATGTGGACTGACCATTCACGGCAAAACTTCATAGTACTCATCTTCTTCTTGGGAGGAGGATGTTGAATTGTCGATTGATTGAAGCTTAACAAGTTTGGGTTTTCGCGTTCGAGTAGGAGAGCCTTCTTCTCTCTTTATCCCCTCTCTCGGCTGCCTATGGAGCTTTAAATATGACCGCCCGCCCAGCAGTCGCTTTTTAAGTTTGGTTTACTCATCAAGTACCCTCCACCCACTAATCTAAATAGTTCATAAAATGGGAATTAGCTTTATCAAAGTAAAATCAATGCACATCATAGTAAATGTTGAATTGTTAAACTTGAGCAGAGCCATAGAGAAATTTAACATTTTATGAAGGTAAATTTAACAATCTCCCAAAAGAAGATCAAATAATTATCCCTATTTTCGAATAAAAAATTGTATATAAAACATGACAAAGAATAGTTTATAAGACAAAATATATGCGTCAACTAAATACAAACTAGAGATAATAAGTATTTATAAAATACACGTATACATATAGGATTCTCTATAAAAACATACGACATGTATACATATAGGATTTTCTTACCAAACTTAATCGGATAACCTATAATCCATCAGTAACTCCTTATCAATATATTCCTCATTTTATCGAAGAAACCCAATCGAATAATTCATCAGTAACTTCTTATCAATACATTTCATGTTTTATCGAAGGTAATACATTCGTCGTTTAATCAACTTATCTATGATGTTGAGTATTACACCCATCGTTTAATCGGATTGATCGAGTTGAATATTCGTGAGTATTGAGTTTCACCTAACCCATTACCGGCCCTAGATTTCAACGAAGTCTTTTTTTCTAGATTATTTTTTTCCCTTCTCTTCTCTTCCTGCTTTCCAGAAATTTCGTTTCCTTTATAAGAAAATCATGAAAAGGCTTCTTTTTTTCAAAGAAAAAAACAAACACAAAAAATGCTTGGCTTTGCAAGTTTATCTTTGAATGACTTTGCCGTATTCGAGTAACTATAGCCCTCATTCTCAAGTGGAACACGGCAAAATGGCTGAGAATCAATAGGCAAAATTTTTAGTTCTTCCACTAGTACGAGTCACTGTTTTTTTTTCGCGACCTCAGCGAATGGGAATTTAAAGATTGTAATCCATCCGTACCATGGTCCTCTAAACTAACCACAAGAACCCCCATCACCTGACGGACTTAATATACTGCAAAGAACATACTGAACTTTGGTGTGGAGCCTCGAGTATCAGTTACATCTGCAGATGCAGCTTCTACTTAGTCTCTCCATGAAAGCACATTTATGAACCCACGCAGATTGGAAAGACATTTAACTTTACTCCTATGCAGCTCCATCTCGAGATATGAATCAGCAGAAAAAAAGCCATAGAATTGCTTCCATTCAGCAATGCAAAGTAATCGGCAGAAGTTTCATGCCCGATTCACGGCACAATACTAGATAAACGTAATACAGAATCAAGGCCGACAAATTATGCGCAAGATCTGCTTTCAGAACCAAAATAAAGAAGATTATAGAGAAAATGGAAAAAATGCATATACTAGGATAGCAGCAGAACACAAGCTTACTGTGGATTAGTAGCCAATCACTAGCTTCACCAATATTGCCCTGTTGCACAACCAAGCAAGAAACTAGAATTCAATAACAAGATAGCTAAATTCTTACAACCAGAGAATAAGAGTCATACAACTGAAAAAAGAACATGTAATCATCCTATACTTGTATGGACTTCCAATATCATTGACGCTTCTTTCTCAAACTGACAACCGAAAAAGCAGACACTAAAATCAAGAAACTCCAATCAGCACGGCCACCTCAATGCTTCCTGCTATGCCTCCTGCTCCTGGAGCTCCTGCCCTTCTTCCGGCTGCTTCTTTCTTCAGAGTCAGATTCAGAGTCGGAGAATGAATCAGATCCAGATTCAGAGGTTGAACTATATCTGCGGTGCCTTCTCTTCCTCTGCTGCTTCTTTTTCTTCTTCCTCTTCCTCCTCCTCTCTTCCTCTGAATCTGTGGATGAACTGTAACTAGTCTCACTCTCACCAGAAGAATAATCAGACCCTGTCACAGATGATCCGCCACTATCAGACTCAAAAACTGAAGCCTCGCTATCGCTACCAGATTCTGTATCAGACTTGTGCTTCCTCTTGGTCTTCTTAACCTGTTTATCACTCTTCCCTTCCTTCTCAATATCAGGGTTATCTAAATCATAAGAAATTGACACCTTCATCCTCAACTTGGGATTTTTCAACTGTTGCGTGCGAGAAGGTCGTGAAATATAGACCCTTTCATTCTTGCACTCATATGTCCAATGCCCAGTTTGGAAGCACTTCTGGCATTGGGAAGCTGCCCCAAGAGTAGACATTGAACTCTTAAGATCCTTCCTTTCACCCAGCCTAACTTGTTTCTCGGTACTCATCAAATACATCTGCCTCTTAGCTTCTTTCCTTTCTTGCCATCTACTCGGCCCTTCCTCTTTCTGCCCATAGGCATTCACATTGCGTGCAGCCGCAGCAGCGGCACGCTCAGCTTGAGCTCGGCTAAGACCCTTTGCAGCTGATAATGCTGCCGCCTTGATTCTTTCAGCGGCATCCTGAGCACCACTTTCCTCTTTGTTACCCGATGACATATTTGTATCCTTTCAGACCCTCACTCCAACAAATTCTTCTACTCACTGGATCCAGACAACCAAAAAGAAGGGGAAAAAACTGATCAATTCCTCTGATGATTCTAACTAGCCGAAATAAATTTGAAACAAATAATTCCAGGAAAAGTAAAAAATTGCGAAAATAGGTAAAGTTGCGAAGCATTAGAATCTGGCAAACAAGTGACTGAATATGGATAACAAATTAATGCAAAATCAGCTAATATCAGAAGGGCTTCAAGGAAAAGTCAAAGCAGCTGCACAGCATACGAAGATCAAGTAGAGATGGTAGTCAAATTGTTCAGATAGTAGTATTTATTCGCATGTGTCCTAAAACTAGCGGATTTGACTCAGTTATGCCAAAAAAAAAAATTCTATTCCAAAACTGAGATATAAAACTTTCTGCAAATAAAACCCTAAAAAAACAAATCAGCCCCTAATTATATTTCTACACAGAAAAGACTTAATAATCAGTGATTGAAAATTCATACCAATTCTCGTATATATACAGACTGGCTTGCTTTCCGGTGCTTCCGATTGCCCCACAGAGGAAGAGGCCTTTGGAGAAGAAACGCCGCGGTGTCGGATGGCCGTCGTGGTCGGGCGAACATATACTCTATAAGTCTTTGGGATAATTTCAGAAACCTCCCCTAAGATTTCTTCTAATATCACTCAGTTCCCTTGAGGTTTTTTAAATTTTACTTACCTCCCCTATTCGTTTGACAAGACTAATGTTCCTATCAAAAGTCATGAATGACAACATCACCCTTGCTCTTAATAGCTACTTAACCAAAAAGCTAAAATAAAATAAAATTTTTAAACCAAAAATGTAGATTAAAAAAAATTGCTATATAATAATGGTCAATATTTCTTTTATATCGAAATCATGATAGAACAACAAAGGACGTAGGTAATTTAAAATCAACCACTTAGAAGGATTTTTTTGAGTAATTAATACTTTGAAACATTTTGTGAATAGTTATGAGGAAGTTAAGAAATTTTTTTAGGAAATATGTTTTAATACATGATATAGTTTAAGGGTGTGGTTGATACAACTGAAATTTGAAAATTGAAATCTCAAATCTAAAATCCGAATACATTAAACTGTTGAATTGTTAAGTATTGAATCTAATACATTTGAGTGTATATCATATTCAGTGATAAGTGAATAATTTATCACTTATTTTTTGAAACAAGTTTTACCTAGAAAATTCAGTATTGCTTAATTAATTCAGATGTGTAATTTTTTTGTTATCAAACGCATTTAGACATGTTAAAATCTGAATCCATTAAGTAAAAATATTGGATTAGATTATCAAATGAGACCTAAGTTGTATTGAGAACTAAAATAATCTGTTCATATGGGTAGTTTATAATATAAATCCTATTTATAGAAAAAATTTTATAAACAAGTCAAAATTAAAAAAGATAATCAAAAATGATCTAATGACCAAATATATGTTTAGAAATATCCCTTTATTGTTAAATATCATGCATTATATTAGATAATAATTGGTGTATATCTATAAAATGATTCGTTGTTGCATTTATTGTAGCTTATATTTTCATATTTTTACTTTTTAATCTCAATTTAAATTTTTATCATAAATAGGATAACATAAGGATAGTGTTGGAACAAAAGTTTCATCTTTTTTGAATTTCTCCAAAAGAGCTAAAATATTTCAAGAAATGTCAATTCAAGGGAGAGAGGTAAGATTTTAAAAACTTAAGGGGTATTGAGTGATATTATGTGTAACAGGGAGGTTTCTGAAAGCTACTGGAAAAGTTTCATCTAGTGAATTAGCGCATGGTACTATTATTTTCCCTTTATTTTGAGTTAGCCTTTTTTTTTTGGGGATAAATTACACGGCACCCCCACTTTTGCAGCTATTGTAAATTAGCCCTGTTGATTTTTATTGAGCTCAGCATATCTTTAGACCTATAAAAGAATCACCTTCACGAATTCATATTTCAATTTGTTATAACCTCCTCCGTATACCTCTTCCAAAAAGCTATTGTATATTTAATTGCTATTGAAAGATAACGTTGAGAGGATAAGCTAAGAGTAATTTTTAAAATTTATCTAATTTCCATCACGCCATCATATCTAAAATTTCTGTCAAAACAAATATATTCCCAGTCAACTTTGGCTAAAAAGTGCCACGGCTAGAATCATAATAAAGTATGTAATACAATAAATAAAGGAGATCACTCGTGAAACACCCTATTACACTATGAAAATGCTACACCTATACCGATCCCGACTCGAAAAGCTGTGGTGATCACACGCGCAGCAGGAGAACCTGCAATAATATATTTAAAATCAATACAATTTCATAAATATGTGAAGAGATGAATTTGATAGAAAAATTACAGACACTCACTAAATAGTAAGCCTCCCACCACTATCCCCGCAAGCGAGCCACCAGCAACCCTCTTAAGGGTGAGGTCGAAACAATGGTCACACCTAGGGGTGCTGTCGAGTACTACTCGAGCTCGACTCGAGACAAAATAACTAAGCTCGAGCTCGAACTCGAACTCGTCAAGCTTTTAAAATTCGAGTTCGAGCTCGAGCTCGACATCAATTTATGGAACTCGAGCTCGAGTTTAATTAAATGTAATTAATTCAAATCAAGCTCAATCGAGTTCAATCAAGCCTAATCAAGCTCAAGTAATAAAAATTAATATTTTATATATAATTTTAAATAAAGGATATTATTGACATTTCACAATAATAAAAATTAAAATATATATTATAAAAAACTCGATAGAGCTCGTCGAGCTCTCGAGTATCATATTTCCAAGATCGAACTCGACTCGATAGCTCTAACGAGCAGCTCAAGCTCGAGATCGAGCTTGGTCAACCGAGCTCGAGCTCAAGCTGCTGACCAAGTAGCTCGCGAGCTTGAGTCGAGCTACTTGGTTCAGCTCCAGCCCTAGTCACACCTCTCAGCTACGCCAATCTACAGAAAAAATCGCAATCGTATAGTTAATGATACGATACAAATCACAGTTCTATAGCCTTAATTGACTTGCTCTTGCTTACTTTGGGGTAATCCCCGTGGCCTTGCTTTACTGTAGTCCATCTATTAGATTGACAAACTTTTTTAACTTCGCACTAGATTTGAAATCTCCAATTAAACTTAAGAACATATTTACTTACCTTATTCCCGAGTTTATAATGTTTCTTAATTGTCTCATAGGATTTACACAAGCCCTTAAGGGTTTTTGACCTCATAACCTAACTTAGGATTCAAGTATAAATTTTCCAAATTCAACTCACCATCAGTAAAACAAACATATCTTGGCTAGAAAATTTATATAATATTTCTAAAGATTACAGCAGAACTACACTAAAACATTTTAAACTTTATAGAAACCATTAGAATTTCCTTCAACCTGTCACTGAAAAATGTTTGGCCTTGAAAACCTTCCTGCCATCCGAAACAAGCTAACAATCAATAACTTTAAAGATTACTATAAATCGTTCATTAAGAGTTTGGCCTTGAATGGTTTATTAGCAAATAGTCGTATGGTTCTAATTTCAAACGAAAGAAATGGCATTCAATTTAGACTATGAGTTTCGAATTTCCACAATTAGGCTCTTAATCATTGAAAATTTTCCAGAAACTTTCCTTTTCAAAACCTTATTTTTCTTCCTTCATCTCACAATCAAAGGCCACTTCCATCACCTACCACCTTCTCCTCCGCCTCAGGAAAGCGGCAGCCACTACTTTTGTTGCTAGCAACCACGATGTGTCTTTTGTCTCATACTTTTCCAATAGCTTCAGCCACTGGTTGACTCACGGTGGGCGGCCGGTTCTGCCAGTCAACGATGGCTTCCTCTTTTCTTTTCTTTTTTCGGCAAATTTCTTTTTCCTTTTTCTTCATTTCAAAAATCCTAGTTCCCTCTTTACTTGCACCGGCCCTTTCCTAGCTTATAACTCTTCCTCTTTTCCTCCTAAGCCGATCTCCCTCTCTCTCTTATTCGTCATTTCATATATAAGAAGAAAACAATTTCGAGCAGAATATACTTAACTGAAAACCCAACATCTTTGGCAAGAATACTTCAGAAAAACCTGGCACTTATGCTACAATGTATCCCAAAAAAAAAATTAAGGCCCTCTTAAGTTAAAATTCCAACCAATACAGCTACCAACAACACCAGACCCATTATAAATGTGAAATAAAGAAAATAAAACATTACCTGACCGATTGGTTGAGTGGAAAGAGCGGCAACTTCTCTGTTCATAAGCACAATATCAAATTAGAGATCAGGAAACCTAAAAACGATAAGCAAAAGTGATCTCTCTCTCTTTTTCGGGAAAAGTTTCTATATTCACAAGCCATTAGCGACTTTAATATCTCCTAGTTCTTTCATGAGCTGAGCATGCTTCAGAATTGCATCCTTGTTCGAAAGGTGGA